>NW_027069766.1:463074-535433 GCF_002906115.3 Quercus suber | reverse complement strand
TTAGTAAGTAAAAAAGTGATGTAAGTTGTGGACCCAAACGCAAACTAGTAAGAATTTGCTACCTCAATAGTTTGTAAAAATGTTGTAAAAAAGTTTGTAACTGTAACATTTCTCTTTTAATGATCAATAAGGGGGACAAAATGTAATTTTATTGAAAAAAGTTGCTAAAATTATTACCTAAATATATTATTATATTATATTTTTTAAAATTAGATGAATGGCTTCATCCATGACTGTAGCAATTAACATTACCATAAGGTGTGGGAATAGTTTTGGCTTCCTTTACACAGAACTGGCATACATCTTCGTCCAAGGTTTTCTGCTTCACCAAGTTAGTTTTTGTAGGCAGTACATCAGAATAGGCCCTCCATAAAAAGTGTTTGATGGTTGAATAAGAGATTTGTGGTTCAATCCCCGCCTACATCAAAAACCAATTGGTCTCTTAGTTTTATGATAAAAAGTCATTATTAGGAGCAGATGCCATAGGTTGAAACTTAAAAAAAAAAATTAAAAAAAAAAATTTGTATAGTCTTTATTGTTTGGGTTCAGGTTAGTTATAAAATTTTCTATACATTGTAAAAAAAAAAAAAAAAGGTTCTACCAACTTTTAAAACTATCTTTTCAAAAAACTTTCACAATTCATATAAATATCTAATTATATTCCAAATTCATTATAAACAGTTCTCATAATAATAATAATTTTAAAATAAGTGTAATAAAATAAATTTTTAAAAAATTACCTTAAGTTGGGTCAATTTTGATTTGACCCAACTTGAGGTAAAAAAATTGTTTCCAACCCAAAAAAAAAAAAAAAAAAAAAAAAAAAAAAACAAACAAACAAACAAACAAACAAACAAAACAAACAAAAAAATCAAACAAACACAAACACAAACAAACAAACTGAAAGCATCAGATTGGGTCGATTTTGTTCGTTAATGGGTTGGATGCGCATTCCTATGTGCATTATTTGTAAGAGGAAGTATAACATTTCTACGTGGAGGGTTAGTCTATGAGAGTTTCATTTTTTTTTTTTAATTTTATAGATTATTGATAATTAGAGTTTTATGGAGTTGGAATTTCTATTTTTTAAATATATTTAAACTTTTAATATATACCATATTTTAAACACCATTATACTTTAAAAATGTATAAATTTTAATGGTTTAATCTAATTTTATATAAACTTGTTAGTTTGTTTAGACCCTTGTAAACTAGATTGTTTAACCTAATTAATTAACCAAGTTGTTACTTATGCTTATTATTTAGAACTAGGTTAAACACATACAATTGTATCACTAAGTGTGGAAAAGTAAAAAAAAAAACAGCGATATGATAATTCAAGAAAATCAATGAAACCAACAATTTCAAGGTAGAAAACTTGTAGAGGATTTAACCTAAATCATCCTAAAGGCAACAAATTCATTATTATAGAATGAAAATTTTACAATAGATTTTTCCCTAAATCTAAAGCTATCTCTTTTAATACTTACTCACATGACCACACGCAGCTCCAAATTCACGAACTCTTCTATCTAAATTTGTTGAACACAAACACTCACATTTGTGACTTTGAGATCCCACTCAAAGTTTTAAATCATCAGTTATGTATGATCTTGTTATGGCAACAACTTCTACAACACTGGATTTTGAGTTTCTTTAAAGAATATTACTAGTAGAAGATTTGAGAGAGTTTTGGGTACAAAAAACCTAGATCTACAATATGAGGCACAAGAAGCACTCTTCTCTCTCTATAAAAGCCACCCTAGTGTTAGCTTATTATGTCCTTTAAATATTGCAACAAGCAAATCACAATTTGGACTTCAAACGGATAAGTTTGGGTCAATGGGTTGAACTTAAAATTCTGCAAAACCGCATCTCATTCAATTGAGCATTCTTTTTGATTGGTCGAACTTGGCATGTTTCAAAATTTTGAATTTGCAGCTTTCTTTTTCTTTTGTTAAATATTATCTATGATATATATTCTATGTTGAATATGTTTGAATAGATGCAGAAGAGGGAAGCATAAAATAGGAATACAAGAACATGAAGGCTACGCGGTTCAGTCTTACGCCCTACATCAATGGAGGAAACCCTTAAAGGTTACATTTTTATTATATAAGAGTGTAGTACAAAACCTGTGTTACAATAAACCATAACATAAGTATATATAGTAGATTAAACCCTAAACTAATAGGCTTCTAATACAAGTTAGAGATTTGGTTTGCACACAAAGTAGTATTAGGCTTGGGCCTATGCTAATGGGCTAATATATCTCTAATACCCCCTCTCAACTCAAGATGGAAGCTTTATGAAACCTTGAGATTTGATAAGGTTGGAAAGATTCCTTGAATGAAGTTTGGCTCTGTGACAGTGGTTTAAGGAAGACAATGGTCTTACAGTGTTGATAAGACTTCCAACAGTGGTATGACTATACCAGAGAGTTTTGACGGCAACAATGAGAAGTAAAAAAAGATGAACGCAGCAAAGAAATATTAAGGAAGATAAAGATTACTTTGATGCACATCGTAAGGACAGAAAACCATAGCCACAGGAAGGTGGTTCTGAGACCATGTTAAATATTAGCTATGATATATATTCCATGTTGAATATGCTTGAATAGATGCGAAAGAGAGAAGTATAAAATAGAAACACAAGAACATGAAGGTTACGTGGTTTAGCCTTACGGCCTATGTCCACAAAGGAAATCCTTAAGGGCTACATCTTTATTATATAAGAGTGCAGTACGAAACCTATATTACAATGAACCATAACATAGCTATATATAGAAGACTAAACCTTAAACTAATAGACTTCTAGTACAAGTTAGAGACTTGGCTTGCACATAAGTAGTATTAGGTTTGTGTCTATGCTAGTGAGCTAATATATCTCTAACATCTTGTATTCTGACTTGTAACACCTTGAACATTGTCTAATCATACCTAAAGACTTAGCAATCTATATCTAGGCAAGTTTGTTTTCACGGTTTGCCAATTGTTCTAAACTTTTAGAACCTAACAAAACTCATTTAGTAACTAAATAATTACAAGTTTGTGTTTACGGTTTGCCAATTATAATTACATTAATCTCCAATTATTACTCTCCAAGTTAATGTCAAAGATGTGAAGTCAGTCACCATTGTTTACATACAAGAGCAAAGAAGCATAATTTTTTTCCCTCCATTCTTAAATTAAAAATGGATTTAGATTCCTAATAGAGCTTGCTGCGAATTTTAATCAATGATTCGAGATTAAGCTCAGGTAGTTACTTGATCAACTTTAAGCCCAATATTGAACATGGATCAATAAGTATAAAATAAAAATTACATGAACACACAGAGTGAAATCCTAAAATGGTAGAAACATTCCATGGTAAAGTCCCAACTCAATAAGTCCACAGTTGAAAGTTGTTGTAGTACGTAAGTTACTCAAATGACCTGTGTACATGTAGAGAAAATATGTACTTGAGCTCCTCACCCCTACCAGAAACTGCATACCTCTATCTTGTCCTTTCAACGTTACTTGTTGCCCCAAGTCGATCCACCGACTGCAAAACCAATCTTCTGGTCACTCCAAGGCTTCTTAATCTCTATGGTTTCAAAATTGAGACTCCAATATACAGGTGGTGATCTTAATATTTAGAAGTAAACAGCCTCGCAAGTATGGGAAATTGGAAAGGTATAGAGGACTAGAAGTCTTGGTAAGGTTTTTCTTGGTTTAGTGTAGCCTTTTTTTATCACTCCAAGAGGCTTCCTAATCTCTCTGTTTATTTTTTATTTTTTTTATTTTTTTATAAAAAAATTCCTATGCGTATATCTTTTATATGTAAAACTTCATTGAAAAAAATAGAAAAAAAAAAAAAAGCTTTCCTATTTTTTCAATAATGCTTTTAAGGTTCTAAAGCTGTAAAAGAATAAAATAAATAAACAAATGTTTTAATTGAAGAGAGGAAAAAAAAAAAAAAAAAACCTTTCAAATTAAAGTATTAAGAGCTCAAATTATTTGTGCAATATTATTTTTCATAAAAATGGAAGTACAAGTAATAAAATTTAAAAATAATCATATAATAAGACCTCCCTATGGTCTGATATTATTTTCAAATTAACTCTAAAGTTTTATTTTTATAATTGTTTAGTGTATATGAAAAGTTCGTATATTTAGAAATATATTAATTATAGAAATTATTAAATCTACTAAGAAAAATCTATTATTACTCTTTTAGAGAAAAATTATTATTTCTGATTTTAATGAATAACTATTTATAAAGAATAATTATTCTCTGTAATAAAAACATAACCAAACTATAAAATAGCTAAGTAAGAATAACTTTTACATTATAATGTCTATTATATTCTACTAAACACGCCTATAATATTTTTGAGTTTTAGAAATTATTTCTAATTAATAATAGCACTAGAAATATTATAAATTTTGATTGCATATTTGTCTAATCATCTCATCAAACCCACAACATATATAAATATTAAAGTGGAAGTTTATTCAAGTTTTCAAATTAGATCTTACAAAAACTTATTATTAGTTCAAATATAATTTATTGTGCCACAACAACAAAAATTAAGTTGAAAGTTCAAATAGCGTTGAAAACACTATGAACTAATCTCTAATCACAATATATATATATATATATATATATTTGATCTAGTATTTTCCTCCGTTTAAAGTCCATAAAAAATTTTATAGATCTAAAATCTTAAAATATATATACACAAGCCCAACAACAGAAATTACGAATAGGCAATAAAAATAAAAATTTTGAGACTAATCAACCAATTTAACTAAAAACAAACAACTTAGCCCTTTAGAAAACTTTAAACAAAATAATTTTCTCCTTGCCAACAAAAGACACACTCTACACACACAAAAAATAATAATAATAAAAGAAAACATTTGCTGGCTAAGCAATAGAGCCAAAAGCCGAAGCCACTGCATATAGCTAACAATAAAACCACCCCCCCTAACTCCAAGTCCTGGCTCCATCCCTTGTTGCAATAGGTGTGGAACTCGAAGTTTGGCTAGGTGGATAGAAACCAAGCTTTACATGGATCATTCAATGATCTGGTTGCTTCAATTCGTGAACAACCTCAGCTCCTAGATCTCTTTGTCGTGACAACTTGGTCCATTTGGTGCAAAAGAACCAAAGCTCGCCTTAACGAGTCAGTTCTGCCATTGAACATGATAGGTCAAAAAAATATTAACCCCTTGTGATGAATTAATTGATTAATTAGCCAAATTTATTAATTAATCAAATTAACATGCAATATGCATGGTAGCACAAACAAATCACCAATTAAACTAAGTATGTAGCGGAAAATAAATTGACACCGTGAATTGCTTACAAATGGGAAAAATCTACACAACAAAACTCCACCGGATGACTTTAACGTCACCACTCCCGAGAATCCATTATTATCAAAACAAGCGGTTACAAGTAAAGGAATCCTAGTACCTTACACCAATCTACAGTTGAACCTTTACCCCAATACCCAATTGGACTTGTTCTGTAGTGATAATCTCTCCTTCCAATGCACGGCTCCCACTACGTGACTAACCAATTGCGCGGATCCTAGTAAGCGACTTGATCACCAACTTTAGAAGGATGTTGGCTACAAAGTTCTTCAGTTCATCCAGACGATGAAGATCATGAAGTTGCTTGGTCACAAAACCCTATGGTGTACAAACACAGCAACTGCTTCAAGAGAAAGAAGAATTGGGCAAACTAGGTTTCCGTTCACACTCTTCTTCACACTTGTGAAATTGTGCTCTTGTGCAACTGTTGTCACCTTTTACGACCCTTAAAATAATACTTATATATGTTTAGGGTTGTGAGAAAAGAAAGCTCAAACATACATTCACGGATTGGATGAAAATCAGAACTGAAAATTTGAAGTTCATAAATCTTGACAAATACCCTATCTGTCGAGCAGCTGTTGAGCCTCGAGTTGAAACACCTCTCTTTAAACCTCGATAGATGCTAGCTGTCAAGTTTTAAAATCCTGCACTTTCTAACTTGATTCTTGGACAAACTTGCGTGCCTTTAACACTTGAACTTGAAACCTTGTTTCTTGAAGCATTAAACACATCCTAGATCTACCCAATTACAAGTAACGTGCGTTTTATCAAAGGATTAGCCAATTACATAAAATATTGACATGTGTTCCTATAATTGAATCACATATGTCCTAACAATCTCCCCTTTTGGCAATCCGTGACAAAACCACAACAAACAAATGAGATATAAGAGAAGTCGTAAATCACTCAACTCATATTCACTTGTTGAATATGTAAAGTTGTAATTTATAACTATGTGTTTTGTTGGCTTTTATTCTATGCGAAATTTGATTGTAATTTTATTCATTCTTTTGTACCTTGTATTTATTGTGTGATTTAATTGTAAGGGTTGTGTGTAAGAGAGAAAGAATGTGAAGACTCAAGCAAATTGAAGACTGAAGAGTTTTTGCGGGTAGCTCGTGACTAAGCATCCCTTAAAATGATGCATGTGCCCTGCACATGACTGGAATGCGAAGAGTCAGGACAGGATGGAGACAACTATGTTTCGCGAGTAGCTCACTGGTAAGGCCTTCCCGCGAGACACCTGCTTCTGTTTTGTCAGACTGTCATTTCTGATACATACTTTCTATGCCTATAATATATATACCCACATTACCCACAAATGTTGAAGAGTGCTTCTGAGAGAAAACCCTAGCCACAAACCTTGAGAGTTAGAGATTGTTATACTCACATTTCTCTACACAATTGCTTGTGGATTTTTCTCAACTCCTACCTCTCCATTTCCATACCATTGAGAGGTTGATAGCCTAAACACTTATCTCACCCTTTTAGAGTGTTCAGTAAGGTTTTGGTGCTGCTGGGAAGCATTGAAAGAAGCCAGGGCTTGGCGGATGCAATCGTGCATATTGCGGGATCCAAAGAGCTAGACAAGACATGGTTCCGAGAAGTCTTGTCGGAGTAGGAGCTTAGAGGGCTTAGGTGCATCGGGTAGATTAGGTTTAGAGGGTTTCTTGCTAACCCATGTATCCCAACTGATTGTTTAGTGGATCGATTATCGCTTGGAGGGCAGCGGAAAGGTTTTTCACTAAGTTCTTTGATTTCCTCTTCGATAACACATCATCGTGTTATCTTGTGTTTGCATTCTTCTTCCGTACTCTTTTACCTTTCATTTTACTGCTGTGTTGTAATGATTATGGGTTAGAGTAGCTTGTTTGTTTATCCGCTCGCATTTACTTTATTCTGCACTTACTATTAAGTTAGAGAAAAATCAATTGAGCCGTAACTTTAATTTGGGGGTCTAAATGGCTCTTCTGTTTTCACACATTTTCGAGCATTCAATTGGTAGCAGAGCAGGTTCATTCGCTGTGCTTTAATTACCTGAGTGTGATCCTTGACCTTTTGTGATGGACCGGTCACGATCTCTTAATGCCCCACCATTCTTTGATGGGGGCAACTATGCATTTTGGAAAGTTCGCATTAGGGCTTTCTTGTGTGCTATAGATGAGTCGGTATAGGACTCTGTAGAGAATGGCTATGTTAAACCCATGACACCCAAGTCCCAATGGGACAAGGTTGCTCTAGCTTTGGCTAGTGCAAATAGTTAAGCTATTAACGCTATATTTTGTGGTGTGTCTACTGATGAAATTCAAAATATATCACATGTGGAGATAGCCAAGGAAGCTTGGATGATTCTTGAGACTACCTATGAGGGTACCAAGAAAGTTAAGGACACAAAGCTTCAGATGCTTACCACCAAATTTGAAGAGCTCAAGATCGGAGATGATGAGTCTTTTGATTCATTCTATGGAAAGCTCAATGAAATTATGATTGCTAATCTAAATCTTGATGAGAAGATTAAGGATGCTAAAGTGGTGAGAAAAGTTTTGAGATCTTTGCTGGAGAGCTTCTAAGCAAAAGTCATAGCTATAGAGGAAAGTAAAGATTTGGATGAGATCAAAATCCAAGAGCTCATTGGATCTCTCCAAACATATGAGCTGAGACTACCTTCTCATAAGTCAAGCAAATCTCTTGCTCGTAAAACCATCACCGAGAGAATGGAGGACTCCTCCGAAGAAGATAATGTGGAGAAGGAGGTAGCATTCTTGGCAAAGAACTTCTGAAAATTTCTGAAGATGAAGAACAGTGGGAAACCGTTCAGCAGAGGGAAGTTTTCATCCTCCAAAGGTGATAAGAAGGAGTTTAAGAAGAAATATGGGAAGAATTCTCAATCCCCTCAAGGCATCATGTGTTATGAATGTAATGATCATGGACATCTCAAGAAGGAGTGTCCTAACTATTTGAGAAGGAAGGGTAAAGTGTTTGCCTCTACCCTTAGTGATTCCAACAGCTCAAATTCAGACACTGAAGGAGAATGTGACAGTGAAGGGAATTATAAGGCTTTTATGGCTATTGCCTCGGTTGATTCAAAAGATGATTTGAATAATTTGGTTGATGAACTTGGTAATATTTTTGAGGATGAGGAAATTGAAGAATCTGAAGATGAAGACGTATGCCAAAATGAAGGGGAGAACAACCTTCAAGAAGCCTATGATTCTCTGCTGGAAGATTGTGGCAAATACGCCAACGTTACGAACCTTGCTGTGAAAAAAAAATGAAAAAGGTTAAAGAAGAGCATAAGGGTATACTTGTGGAACTTAAGGAATCAAAGTGTGAAGAAGAAAGACTCAAATGAGAGTTGGTTACAGCTTACTATAAGATTAAGTTTCTTGAACTTGAAATTATTCAAGCAAATGTCAAGGTTGAGCGCATCTCCAACAAGAAACTTGACAATGTGTTATCTTCTCAAAAATCTTCACATGGTAAGACCGGTTTGGGTTATATCGGAGAAGGAAGTTCAAACAGCGAACCCAAGAAGGAAGGGAAGTTCGTTTCAACCAAGAATGTTGAGAAACTTAAAGAAGTGAAGCCTGAGATTGAGACCCTTGCTATAGTAAAGAGAACCATTGGTTCAACGCCAAAGGAAAAAGGGAAGTCATTACCCAAAAATCAAAGGGGGCCTCGAGTAAAGCACTTGTGTCATCATTGTGGCGCACAAGGACACATAAGGCTGAACTGTTTCAAGCTTCATGCACTCAAGAAGGTTGATTCTATGTGTGGCCAAGAAAATTCAAGGAGAAGACCAAGGGAAGCCTAAGCTAAGGGAGATAGTGAAGGACATCTCATTGGAGACATTATGGAGATGTTGAAAAACATATCACTGTGCCTTGCTAGCTTCACTCCGAGGTTTGAAAGTTATGTTGGTCATACCCTGCCACCTAAGGCTCTTACCCAAAATACTTGTAAAAAGTGGGTGAAGAAGGGTACTTATGCATGATCACCTTCTATGCCCATGCATTAATACTTCTGATGTTTAGGGTCATAGGTTCATGGATCATGACATGCATAATTCATTTTGTATCAATTGCATCCGGTTTTTAACATGTTTCTTTTACAAGTTTTGTTTTGTACTTGTTTTTGTTGATCTTACTTTGCTTGTTATGTTTTTGAGAGTGTTCAAAAATTCAAAAACCCATAAAAATTGAAAAATTTTCAAAAAGTTTGATCGCTTGTTTTATGTGTATCACATGTTAGTTTGGCCTAGTACCTTCGTAATAATGGCATAGTGCATTTACGTGCTTAGCTTGTTTTATATGCACAAATATCTGTGTAGGAGAAATCTTAAAAAATATGTGTGACTGTTGTAAATAGATCTTCAAGCTTCATGAATGATTGGTCAATAGTCTTGATGGTTTTGATACTTGCATAAACTTGTACCTATATCTCTTCCCACCTTTACTTTTATGTTTTTACAATAGAGCTCACCAAATGTAAATCTCAAAATGAAAAAGAGATTATGAGCTACAAAAGCATGTCGCACATACTAGTATTTGACTAGGAAAAAGGAAAAACGACTTTTGTATTGAAATGTATGGTGCTTAAAACCCCAAAGGCTAACTCTTAATGTTGAAATATCAAAAATTTCAAGCACCGATCTCAAAAAGGAGATGTATTGTTCAAAAAGATCAAATGTTATGATTTGTGCAGAAGCCAAATGAAAAGCTTCTAAGATTTGTAATCATTCTCTTGTGGGAAGTCATATATGTTCATTTTTATAACTGAGATAGACCACTTAACTTAGTACCAGTTGTGTATGACTTGATTGAATTGATCATTGAAGCTTCACTTTGGCCTAAGGACTATTCCACATTTAATACTCACACACAACACAAAAGACTTTGATTCAATTTATGCTTATCTCATTTATGTGATTGTACATGTTCATATGTGATGTGTATGCTCAATTACTTGTCGATCAAATCCAATAAGATTTTTGAGTGTTTTATATGTTTCTGAAAGTGATTTTATACTTTAATTTTTGTTCAAAATGCATTTTTGTGTTTTTCTTCAAAAACTGGTTCAAAGGCAGTTTCGTGAGAAGCTCGCTACTTAGAGCTTCCCACGAAACTAGCTTAAAGGAAATAATTTTTTTTTCAAGTTCATACAGAGAGTCTCGCTACTGTCTCGAGAGTATTTCACTACTAAACCCTTTTCGCAAAATGCTCTTTAGGCAAAAACTGAAAAATTTCAATTTCATACAGAGGCTATCGTGACTGCCTCACGATTGTTCCATGACTAAAAGTTTCTCGCGAAAGATTTTGTGCTTCAGTGTTGCTTTTCTCAACTAATCTTGCGACTGCCTAACCTGCGAAAAACACGTGTTTTCAATTTTATAAGGCAAATGTAACAAGTTTTCAAAAACTCTCTATTTCCCTCGCCTTACCTCTCTTAAACCCCTTTCAACCCAAAACCACTTTTCACTCAAACCCCATCAGTTTCAAGCTTGTTTTCTGCATTTTCAACTTCAAGGTTTGTTTTCTAAAAAATTTTCTTCATGTTTGTCTTAGATTATGCAGAAATTAAGTTAGGGTTCTAAAAATTGGGGCTTTTTTCGAAAATGGGTTGGGGTTCATGATTTTGTGAATTTTTTTTCAAATCTTTGATTGGGCTTAATCCCATATCACTTATGTGTATCTGTGTTGGCCTCGTGTAGCATTCTAAACATGTATTGAGGCATTTTCACTTATGATCATGCATTGGTGTTGTTCATTGTTGCATGCTATGTGTTTGACAGAATGTTCATGTGACATTCTTGTGGTGTTTTGGACTAATATGAGTTCCATTGTTTAGGTTTACCCTTGATTGAACATGCTTGACATGTTTTGATCATTACGTGTGTGATTTACACACTTTGCCCAATTTATGTGTTAATGCCATGCCATGCATCACCTAGGCACCCACTAGGCATACCCCATGCGTCACCTGTTGCACACATATGCACAGCACATGCACATCACATGCACAATCATTTGTTTCTTGCATTGTGCTCTTATATACTGTTGAGATTAGTGCCCTTAAATCCTATTGTATGATGCTATGTATGATATTATTTATGACATTATGTATGACATGATGTATGAATTAATATTGTGATTAATAAAGTTGTTTGATTTTCATTTAAAATAATGGTAACATGAATATTCGGACATTATCATATAGATTGGCCAAAAATGAATTGACCCCTTGTGATTCAAATTAATTGATAATTAGCCAAGTTATTAATTAATCAAATTAACATGCAAACGTGTGGTAGCATAAATAAATCACCAATAAACTAATTATACAGTGGAAAATAAATAACACTGTGATTTGTTTACGAATGGGGAAAACTTAACGGTAAAAACTCCACCGGGTGATTTTCAGGTCACCACTCCCGAAATTCCACTATTATCACAACAAGTGGTTACAAGTAAAGGATTCTCAAGTACCTTACCAACCTACAGTTGAACCCTTATCCCAATACCCAATTGGACTTGTTCTGTAGTGACAATTTCCACTTTTGATGCATGGCTCCCAAGTACGTGACTAACCAATGTGCAGATCCCAGTACGCGACTTCCAATCACCAACTAGAAAGAGTTATTGGCTGCAAAGTTCTTCAGTTCATCCACGATGAAGATCAAGAAGATGCTTGGTCACAAAACCCAAAGGTGCACATACAAAGCAACTTCTTCAGAAGAGATGAACTAGGGCAAGACTTTGTCTACGGTCACAAATTGCATGAACAGACTTTGCTCAATGTGCAACTTATGTACACTTTGACGACCCTTAAAACAATCCTTTTATATATCTAGGGTTAGGAGAAAAGAAAGCGCAAACACATAAACACGGATTATAGTCAAAACAGAATTGAAATTTTGTTTTTCATAAATCTCGACAGATACCCTATCTGTCAAGCTGCTATTAAGCCACAGGACTGAACAACTTTACAGGTCTCGATAGATGCTAGCTGTCGAGATTTAATGACAGACACTTTTCAACTTGAATCTTGGACAAATTTGAAGGCTTTAACACTTGATCTTGAAACATGGTTTCTTGAAGTATTTCAACACATCCTAAATCTACCCAAATTCAAGTAAAGTGCGTTTTGTCAAAAGATTAGCCAATTACATAAAAGAATGACATATGTTCTTAACATGTGAACCACATATGTCCTAATAATCTCCCCCTTTGGCAATTCGTGACAAAACCACAGCTAACAAATGAACATATGAGAGAAGTCATAAATCACTCAACTCACATTCACTTGTTCAATACAATAAAATCTATCCTAACACAAACTCTTGAAAAACTTTACAAGAAAAGAGTCTATGGCAAGTAGACTTTAACAACCTGTATTTCTAAAACACTTTAAACAAAACTCATCAAGGCATCTTAGTGTGAAACAAAAATAATGGATTGCATACAAGTATAAAAAGCATATGCATAAAGGAGGAAAAGAAACAACACATGTAAAGATAGGTGAAAGAAACATACATCCACATATAAAGAAGATAAGTACAATGTATGTGTAAAAATGGTCACAAGACCCAATGTACAAGATCAATGTATCTATAAAAGAAAGAAAAGAAAAGATACATCATATCCTCACTACATCCCTTATCAACAACACTCCCCCTATAAAAAATGTCTTATACTAAATCTCCCCCTAAGAATGACTACTCTTATATCCCAAAACTACTCCCCCTTTATGTCACAAGTGACAAAGGGTAAAGTGTTAAGTAGACATCTCATCAGTAGAGCTAGCATCTCCATTATCATCATCTGAAGCATCATTGTCATCGCCATCATCATCATCATCCTTAGCTGCAGAATCAGAAGCTACAAGAGGTGGTGGAGGAGAAGCCTCAAAAGCAAAACCACCCATGGTCGCCTGCCACCTAGTAATACGACCAACACGAACATTCACCTGATACAGCTCAGTAGAGAGTGTATCGAGGCGAGCATCTATGCGCTGAAGCTGTGCCATGATGTCCTTTAGAGTCACTCCACTCTTAGAAGAGGAGGGAGCAGATGTGGATGGTGCAGAAGGAGTGGGAGGAGCAGCTGAATCCGACTGCTGAGACCTAAACTGCGTCTCACTATGTTTAATGGTAGCAGTGTCTATGGCACACATGACAGAAAAATGATCAGAATAGGGAAAAGGAATAGAAAAATGGCGTAGAATCCACGTGATAGCTGAAGGGAAAATGAGCTTATCATGGGTAATTGTATCCCTAAACACATCTATGATGGATAAAATAAAATGTGAAGGAAAATCTATAGTGAAGTGCTCTAACAAAGAAAGCAAAAATTGAGCACGAGGCTCAGTGATAGAGTTATAGTGAGAGAGTGGGTGCAAAACAAAATTCATCACCATGTTTATGAATCTAGGACCTTTAGCAAAAGGCTGACATGGTGTAAACTGACGCTCACCCCAAACAGATAAGTGCTCACAGAAAGCAGACATCATCTCGTCTTTGGACACAGTCCTCAAACACTCACAACCGGGGTAGTCAGGATGCTCTACCCTCAGAACTCGAAGCACATCTGTAACAAGCTGCAGTATGACAGCAAAGCGCGTACCTTGAGCACAAGTGTGAAAGAGAGGTACTGAAGAATCAATCCCATGCATGTTGGAGTAAAACTCCTGAATAAGCATGAGAGGACACGTGACCAGGACGTCACACAGTGACTCCCATCCTCGACTGTGAATGACATTAGGAATGACTGTGAATGACTCGGCGTTCTGAATGAACACTTCATCGAGAAAAGTTCTCTGAGAATTCCTTTCGGGCATCCTCATCATGGAACCGAATGTTAGAAGAAGTAGAATCAAAAGAAGATGATGCCCCGGAATGAAGAGGATTCCAAGATGGAGCAGACTTACGTTTACGTGCCATAGACACGACTAAAGTAAACAAAGAGAGAAAAGGAGAGAAGGAAACAATTAGAAAAGTCCCAAAACATTTCAAATATACCAAGTATATTGGAAAAAGAGTATATATGCATGAAAATGCATGAGCATGTGACATGCAAAGTAAAAAGCATCATGGGTTCAACCCAATCCAATCCTACCAACACACAAGCATATTACACACAACTAAATGCATGAAAATACCATTATAATGAAAATGTGATGTAATGTATGAGGTTTTAAACATATTTAAATGAAAACCCATCCCAAAATTTCAATAAACACTCATCAATTTTGAAAAACCCCAAAAATTTTCAAAAAACCGCAAAACCTAGGTTTCAAAACATAAAATGTATGAAGAATGAGAGATTATAAGCTTACCAAGTGAAGAAACTCTTGAGAAAGCTTGAAGAAACCTTGAGGAGCAAGATTGGAGTGAAATGATAGTGTTTGGGAGAGAAAAAGAGAGAGCTATCAAGAGAGAGATTGAGGAAAATGAGTTCTGGATCGCATGAGGGGTTTAAATATAATCCCAGTAAATCTCGACAGATGAGGTGTCGAGAAGGTATCGGGCAATCTGTCGAGGAAGGTGTCGAGGAAAAACAACTTCGACAGATACAGGTGTCGAGAAGGTATCGAGGATCAGAACACTGGAACCAGGAACAAAAGCTCGATCGATCCACTAAGTGTTGAGAAGCTACCGAGGGGGCAAGAGCTTTCTCGATCGATCCATCAGGTGTTGAGGAGGTATCGAGATTGCGATAAGAAAAAAGCTCAAAATCTCGACAGATAGACCAGGTGTTGAGAGGTATCGAGGAGGTGTCGAGATTGCTTAAAAAAAGTTTTTCAAGAAGGGAAAACCACAGACATGAATGCAATCCAACATGCAACTCAACCAATGATCCAATCAACATATTAGGCTCTCAAAAACATCTCTCAATAGCAATTTTAAGCACATGGATCCTTAAAAACACACACACACACATACTAGACATGTCTAACCAATTTTATATTTCAGAAACAAGTCAAGATAGTTTAGTGAGTATACAATAGCACATGTAAAACCTTGTGATGGCCAAATCACATTGTACCTACACATGTATCAAGAGTAGCAAAGAATATTGCATGTTATGTGTGAAAAATATCGCAAGATTACATATGTGTATACATTTTATGACGATTTGAGATATGAGAAAATCACTTTAACTCACACATAATCATAACTATTTGATGGGGACTATCATCTTCAAGGTACATCCTATAACTCTCACATCTCCTAGAATACACGCTTGCAATCATATTTAAAGCATTTTTGATCTTTTTGCTTTTTATTTTCTTTGCATAATTTTTTTTTTAATTTTTTTTTTATTTAGCATATCATGCATGGGTGTATAAGAGAAAGAAAAGAAATACCCAATGATTTTTGACATTCCAATTTTGCTATGCCGAAGCACACAAATGTCATTAGCACTGCACTTTTGCTATGCCGAAGCATACAGGTGCCTTTCATGATTGGTAGGCAACAGTGGTGAGATGGTTATTTATGCCTTTCTCTTAGGATTTTCTAGTCCTACCCATCAAAAAGAGTGATACGAGTGTTAAGTTCAAGAGATAACTTAATCTTACTCATCACACACGAGGGCCACAAAGCTCACTTGCTTAGTTGTGCATAAAAATGCTCATCTAAGCTACACATGATACAAAGTTTAGAAAACTTTGTTTCAACGACCATCCAAGGTACACAAGTACAAATGTACACAAAACACACACTGTTTTTGTATTTTTCTAATTTTTCTAATTTTTTTTTTTATTTTTTTATATAAAAAAGAAAACAAACAAAACTGAAAACAAACTAACAAAAACATGTTAAACACAGCAAAGTATAAAACTAGACTGAATCAAAATGAAAGCAAAACACACAAGTAATGCAACAAACAGAAACAAGAAGATAGAAGAAAGTGATATAATCACTTAGAGTCATTTTTCTTCCACACCTTGGAAGAACCTTTCCTTTGATTAAACCCTTGAATCGGCGATAAGGGGGAAGAATTGAAACCGTTCAAGTTAGAAAGGAAGATGAGGGCTTTAAGAAGATCTCCAAGAGCAGCAAGAGAGGATTGAAGCTGATTCTAGCTTCCAGAAGCTATCATGCCATTGCTCTGTTGGCTGGCTAACCACTTATGGCAATTTGGTCGCGTATGACCAGCAGCTCCATAATGATGACATAAATGCTGTTTTTTCTGTTTAGGCTTTTGAGAATTAGCCTTCTTAGTCCTAGAGTTTTTACCATCTTTCTTATCCTGTTTAGGGGGTGTTCTTAGGATAGATTTATCCTTGTCTAAGTTCTCACTAGCTAATTCAATTTTAACATCATTTTTCTCAATATCAGTATCATTAGCAAGAGGAACAAAAACAATAGCACTAGTAGAAGCAATATTAGAGGAAGAAAGACCATACCCTAAACCCGTTCGATCCAAAGCAAATTTCTGAATGCTGAGCATCTCATCAAGCTTTGCACTTGAAGTCCTCTCCAATTGAGCTCTAACTTGAAACAGTTCCGCTTCAAGCTTCTTGGTCTTTTCAACCAAGAAATTGTTCTCAAACCTCAGTGCTCCAATATTCTGATTTGTCTCATTAAACTTTGTGGATAATTCTTCACGATTAAGTTCCACATCACTGAGTTTCTTAGTGGCCAGCCTATATAGTTTCTCATGCTTCACAGAAAGCTTGTATAGTTTCTCATAAGCTGTATGGATATCATCTTGATCATCCATCTTCTCACACTTTGAGTCCATTAATTCTTCTTCTTCATCCACTTCTTCAACAATCTCTTCAGTAGGATTGACTCTGACAGTGAAGGCACTTAAGATTCTGTCATCCTCATTGTCAGAATCATCCTCAAACTTAGTGTCACACAAGGTTGCAACAAGTGCCTTGCTCTTCCCAATGCTCTTGAGATATGTAAGACACTCCTGTTTCATGTGTCTGAAACCATGGCACCCAAAGCACTTAGGTCCTACGGGAATAGTGTACTGACCGCTATCCTTTGCATCATTCTTCCCTTTGTCTTAGCTTGTGAACTGAAAAGACCTATATTGCCTACGGTCCTTATCGAAGCTCATTCCATTTGCATTCTTCATAAACTTCTTGACCTGCCTTATAATATAGGACTTCATTTGAATCTTCATCATCGAAAGACTCATCTATGTCACTGCTCTTTGCCTTCAGAGCCATGCTCTTGCCTTTGCCTGACTTGCCAATCCTAGTTAGCCCTAGCTCGTAGGTCTGCAAGTTTCCAACCAGCTCAATCAAAGGAATCTTGTCAATATCCTTTGATTCCTCTATTGCCAAAATCTTGGCATGGAATCTCTCGGGTAGAGATCTGAGCACTTTCCTCACAATCTTGGGTTCAAGAATGGTTTCTCCAAGATTAAAGGCTGAGTTTACTATGTCCTTGAGTTTGGCATAGAACTCATCGAATGACTCATCCTCCTCCATCTTTATCTCTTCAAAGCTTGTAGTAAGCCTCTGAAGCTTTGTGTCCTTAACAGCCTTTGTACCCTCATAGGTTGCCTGGAGGATGGTCCATGCTTCCTTAGCAGTTTCAGTCAAGAATATCTTCTTAAACTCCTCATTTGTGACTGTGCTGAATAAGGCATTCAATGCTCTGCTGTTGAAGTTTGCCGCCTTGATCTTTGCTTCATCCTAAGCGCCCGACGCTTCATTTGGGTTGGTCCAGCCAATCTCTAAAGCTTGCCGCACCTTCTCATCTAAAAACTGCAAGAAATCTCTCATGCGTACTTTCTAATATGCATAGTTAGTGCCACTAAATAAAGGATGTATAATTAACGATTGTCCTCTATCTATGACAAACAAAAGTCAATGGATCAACATAGCAAAGATTAAAACCCTAATCAGAGTGTGCCTACTCTGATACCACTTGATAGGCCAAAAACGAATTGGTCCCTTGTGATTCAAATTAATTGATTAATTAGCCAAGTTATTAATTAATCAAATTAACATGCAAACGCATGGTAGCACAAACAAATCATCAATAAACTAATTATGCAGCGAAAAATAAATAACACGGTGATTTGTTTACGAATGGGGAAAACCTGACGGCAAAAACCCCACTGGGTGATTTTCAGGTCACCACTCTCGAAATTCCACTATTATCACAACAAGCAATTACAAGTAAAGGATTCCCAAGTACCTTACCAACCTACAGTTGAACCCTTACCCTAATATCCAATTGGACTTGTTTTGTAGTGACAATTTCCCCTTTTGATGCACAGCTCCCAAGTACGTGACTAACCAATGCGCGGATCCCAGTACGCAACTTCCAATCACCAACTAGAAAGAGTTGTTGACTGCAAAGTTCTTCAGTTCATCAACGATGAAGATCAAGAAGATGCTTGATCACAAAACCCAAAGGTGCACATACACAGCAACTTCTTCAGAAGAGATGAACTAGGGCAAGACTTTGTCTCCAGTAACAAATTGTTTGAACAGACTTTGCTCAATGCTTGTGCAACTTGTGTATACTTTGACGGCCCTTAAAATAATCCTTTTTTATTTCTAGGGTTAGGAGAAAAGAAGGCCTAAACACATAAAGATGGATTAGAGTCAAAACAAAACTGAAATTCTATTTTTCATAAATTTCGATAGATATCCTATCTGTCGGGCTGCTGTCGAGCCACGGGGCTGAACAGCTGTACAGGTCTCGATAAATGCTAGCTGTCAAGATTTAATGACAAACACTTTTCAGCTTGAATCTTGGACAGACTTAAAGGCTTCAACACTTGATCTTGAAACATGGTTTTTTGAAGCATTTCAACACATCCTAGATCTACCTAAATACAAGTAAAATGCATTTTGTCAAAGGATTAGCCAATTACATAAAAGCATAACATATGTTCTTAACATGTGAACCACATATGTCCTAACATAGTCCATGAGATATGTAGTATGTGATTTATGTGAAAAGTCACAAAAGATATAAATCACAAGTTCTTTGTAAACTCAGAATTTACTTCGTAGTCGATGATGAAATTGGGCGTTTCATCTGCGAAAACTATAACATATTAACTAAGATGATTTGTCTTGATAATGGAAATGGTGTCTTCTAATTGATATGTTGATATGTCTTAAGAGTTAAGACATATTGAACTGAACTGCTGTGAGATTTATTATTGTTCTAACGACTATCAATTGAATAATAAATCTCACAACTTCTAATTGCATGAACTCTTAATCCTAAGAGAATAATGGACCTGATCATGAAGTGTAGGTTGCTTTGATATATTAGGAGTGAGATATAAAGTAACGGTCAAAACCTCAGTATGTTAGGCAGCCACATTTAGTGTTGATGGAACATATATTCTCAAGATGGAATTCAAAATCTCTTAACGAAGATATAAAATATTCCCTTGAGATAAGTTTAATGAGTTTGTTATTCAGAGAGTTAGGCCTAACCACTTCTTAAGACTAAAGTATATATTTATGAAATTGGATTTTATAAATATATGATGAATAACATTAAAAGATTAAATCGGGTACTCAAGGATTAAGAAGTAGTAATTCACAAAATGACAGTCTATATTCCTGACTTTGTATTACTACAAATATTTTATGAAGAGGTTGCATGTACAATAAGGTCTTGGGATATAATTTATTAATAAGGCCTAGAGTGCAATTATATTTATATAGTGCTACTAAATATAGTTAATGGTAACTTTGGACTTATCAAGAGTTGACAGAAAAGCCCAAGGCACATTGGAGCTAGAGTCTTATTTGTTCCCTTTTGGCCCCACTCCAAGCCACACACTAAAGCCCAATTGGAAAGGCCCAAAAGGTTAGCCCAATTAGATGATCAGTTGTGTAGAGAGAAACATACAAAATTTTAGAAACAATGAATGAATGAAATGGAATGTATGTGAGGAAGAGACACTCTTTGATTCTCTCTAGAACACACACACATAATTGATTGAGAGACCATACTTCTTGGGCATTAAGTGGAATTGGAGTGAAGATTAAAAGTATTCCCAAGTGCTTCTGATTTTCGGTTCTGAATTTCACCATACCAAGGTACACTCTTTTGATCATATATTCTGAAATTTATATAGCACATGTTATCAATTGCGAATAAAGTAGATCCTTTAAATTTTTCTGTTGCGCTTGTTATTTTCCACCAAATGGTATCAGACCGGTCTTCATTTCGAATCTATATAACATGATTTGTAAGTTTTGGAATTAGAAATAATAGTTTTATGTTGTTAGAAGATTATATATGCATTTAATTTTCTGCATGGATGATGATACTACGATTTGATGAAAACTGATATTGATGTTATGATGTTGTTTAAATTTAAATTAAAGTATATTAAATTGATCTTTAAGTCTATAGCATCAATGGAATTCAATTTTGACATCAATTTCCATCTATTATGTTCATATGGTGTTTGATTGTTTATGAAAAACCGTTGAAAACTGTTTATATCTAACTTGAAAAACTAAAAACACGGGTTTTTTTGCAGGTAAGCTTCCCGCGAAACTACTCTCGAAAAATTCCACTGAAGCACAAAAATTTTCGCGGTTAAGCTTTACTCGCGAAATAGTTGCGATCTCATTTAGCCCACTTGTTACTATTCTTAATCAAAACAAACTGATTGAATCCAATTATGTTGACTAGAAAAGAAATTTGGATATAGTTCTTACTGCTGAAGAGCATAAATATGTGCTTACTAAACCATGTCCTAGCTTTCCTGCATTAGATGCTCCTCTTGAGGAAAAACAACGATATGATCGTTGGCAGAAATCTAATGAGATGGCCAAGTACTACATTCTAGCATCTATCTCAAATGTTCTACAGCATCAAATGTAGGATGTAGAACTAGCTTCGGACATTATGCTAAGTCTAAAGGAGATGTTTGGTGAGCAAGGCCGTTCAGCAAGGCAAGAAACGATGAGACAAATTTATAATACCAAAATGGCTGAAGGCAGTTCAGTTAGGGAGCATTGTCTTACAATGATCTCTAATCTGAATACATTGGAGGTTTTAGGTATCGATATTGATGGAGAATCCCAAGTGGATATGATACTCCAGTCATTACCGGAATCATTCAAGGAATTCAGACTCAACTATAATATGAACAAAAAGATTTATTCTTTGGCTGAATTAATGAATGAATTGGTAGCGGCAGAAAGCATCCTTGGTACTTCTAGTGTAGATGCTAATATGGCTGAAGCTTCTACTTCTCAACCTAAGTCGAAAGGCAAGGGTAAGAAGAAGAAGAAAACGAAGGACTTCACCAAGCAAGAGGGTAAACAAATTGCATTAGGGGTTGCTGACAAAGGAAAGAAGATCAAAGGAAAATGTTTCCATTGTGGTGAGAAAGGACATTGGAAGAGGAATTGTCCAAAGTTCAAGGCTACCAATAATAAGGGTATGAAAAGTTATTTCCTCCTTTTAATATGTTTAGTACCAAATCCCACTAATTTCTGGTGTGTGGATTCAGGTTGTACTAATCATATCTGCAATTCTTTGTAGGGGTTCCAGGAGACCAGAAAACTTAATGAAGGGGAATTTTTCTTACTTTGGCTGATGGGAGCAGGATTCCGGTTGTAGCTGTTGGTGTTTTTAATTTATGTTTTGAGTCTAGAGTTTTAATATTGGAAGACTGTCTGTATGTACCTAATGTTTGTAGGAATTTGATTTCTACAACTTATTTAGGTAAACATGGATTTTGTGTTATCCTTAAAGACAATGTTGTAATAAAGAAAGGTAAAATGTTTATCTGTTTTGGCAATATTGTGGATGGTCTTTATATTTTAACTCCTGATAAGCATGAATTATATAATTCTGAATTAGATAATGACTCTCATGTAAAATCATTAAAGAGGAAGTTTCCTTCTACTATGATACATATCTTTGGCACTTGCGTTTGGGTCATATTAATTCAAACAGAATTCAAAGACTGGTCAAAGATGGACTCTTAGAGCCCATGGACTTTGATGAATTTCCAGTTTGTGAATCTTGTTTGGAAGACAAAATGACCAAACGACCTTTTAATTTAAAAGGTAGAATAGCCCAAGAATTGCTTGAATTAGTTCATACAGATGTGTGTGGTCCTATGTCAACCCAAGCAAAAGGAGGTTATGAGTACTTCATCACTTTTACTGATGATTACTCAAGATATGGTTATGTGTACCTAATGAAACGAAAGTTCGAAGCCTTTGAAAAGTTCAAAGAGTCATGGTGGCGAATACCTTCTTGGGGATTTCAAGGATTACTTAACACAAAATGGGATTGTATCCCAATTGACTGCACCTAGGGGTGTCCAGACCCGACCCACACCCGCCGGACCGACCAAACCGCCCGATCTCCACCCGATTTCAGCCCGAACCGACGCTCCTGTCAGTCGGTTACGGGTTGCCGCGCCCAAGACCCGACGCCGGCGGGTCGAGTGGCGGTTTTCTTCTCCAAAACCCGAGCCACTCGACCCGACCGATGTTCTATACAAAAAATGCAGAATCCGGCGAGGTCGAGCTTAGATTCGAAGAGATCCGGCGAGGTCGAGCTTAGATTCGAGTAGATCCGGCGAGGTCGAGCTTAGATTCGAGCAGATCCTAATTTTTAGCCAAAAAATGCAGAATCCGGCGAGAAAATGCAGAATCCGGCGAATATTTCCAGAATCCGGTGAGATTTCCAGGTTCCGGCGACTTTTTTTTTCCAGATTTTGATGCTATCTTTATTCCGGTGACCCGCCCGACCCGACCGACGTTCACCCTCACCCGAAACCGACTCGAACGATGCTTCCGGCGAGTCGAGTCCGGGTTCCTCCACTCTTCACCCGACGCCGGCGGGTCGAGTCCGGATTGGGTCCAAAACCGACCCGGCCCGACCCGTGGACAGCCCTAACTGCACCTGGAACTCCCCAACAGAATGGTGTAGCAAAAAGAAGGAATAGAACTCTTTTAGAAATGGTTGGGTCCATGATGAGTTACTCAACTTTACTGATCTCTTTTTGGGGTTATGCCATAAATACAGCAAAATATCTTTTGAATTTAGTTCCATCAAAATCTGTTCCCAAAACACCCATGGAATTGTGGAGTGGGATAAGCCTAGTATGAAATATCTCCACATTTGGGGTTGTCCAGCACATGTGTTAAAAGGGAAGCCTGATAAATTGGAACCAAAATTAGAAGTATGTTCGCTTGTTGGTTATCCAAAAGAAACTAGGGGTTATTTATTCTATGGTCGTAAGGATAATAAAGTTTTTGTTAGTACAAATGCTAAATTCTTTGAAAATGACTATATAAATAATTTTACTCCTAGAAGTAGAGTTGTGTTGGCTGAAATGAATGAATCTATAAAAGAACAACCAATGGAAGAAACTAGGGATGATGTGGCTGTATTAGATACACCACAAGATACTACTTATGATATGTCTAGTACACAGGTGCCTTGTCGTAGTGGGAGAATTCTTCGGCCTCCTATAAGATTCATAGGTTTGGGAGAAACTTATGAAATTATCTTAGAAGAGGCTGAATCGGATCCTTACACTTATGAAGAGGCAATGAATGATATAGATGCACGTCATTGGGTCAAAGCTATGAAATCTGAATTAGATTCCATGTATTCCAATCAAGTTTGGGATCTTGTAAAGGCGCCTAACGGCATTAAACCTGTTGGTTGCAAATGGGTTTACAAAAAGAAGAGAGGGATAGATGGAAAGGTTGAAACCTTTAAAGCAAGATTAGTGGTGAAAGGGTATACACAAAAAGAAGGTATTGATTATAAAGAAACCCTTTCACTAGTAGCAATGCTTAAATCTATCAGAATTTTCTTATCCATTGCTGCTCATTATGATTGTGAGATTTGGCAAATGGATGTTAAGACTGCATTTCTTAATGGCAATCTTGAAGAGGAAATCTATATGATACAACCGGAATGTTTTATAGCAAAGAACCAAGAGCATATGATATGTAAGTTGAAAAGGTCCATTTATGGACTTAAGTAAGCATCTAGATCATGGAACATCAGATTTGATCAAGCAATCAACTCATTTGGTTTTAATAAAATCTTGATGAACCATGCGTGTACAAAAGACATCAAGATAAAGTGGTAATGTTCCTAGTGCTTTATGTTGATGATATTCTACTCATTAGAAATGATGTAGGAGTAATGTCATTAGTAAAGGTTTGGTTGTCAAGCCAATTTGATAGGAAGGACTTGGGTGAGGCTAATTTTATTATAGGCATCAAGCTTTGGTGAGATTGTAAGAATAAAATGTTAAGCTTATCATAGGCTGGATATATAGATAAGGTTCTAGAACGGTTTAGCATGCAAAACTCCAAGAAAGGATTACTTCCTTTCAGACATGGAGTTCCTCTATCTGATGACCAAAGGCCTAAGACTCAAGAGGAAGTTGAAATGATGAGACAAGTTCCTTATGCTTCTGTAGTGGGAAGTCTCATGTACGCCATGCTTTGTACTAGATCAGATATTTGTTATTCAGTTGGTATGGTCAACCGATATCAATCAAATCCAAGACCATAACATTGGCAAGCTGTAAAGCATATTCTCAAGTATCTACAGAGAACAAGAGTTTATATACTTGTTTACCTTTGTGAGGACTTGATTCCCATTTCCTATACAGATTTAGACTTTCAATCAGATCTAGATTTCAGAAAGTCCACATCAAGATGTGTATTCACCTTGGGAGGTGGAGCCATAACTTGGAGGAGTGTAAAGTAGTCTTGCATTGCAGACTCCACCATGGAAGCTGAGTATATTGCTACTTGTGAGGCAGCAAAGGGAGCTGTTTAGCTCAAGAAATTCCTTTCTGATTTTGGTGTAATGAGAATGGAACAATTTTCCATCACATTGTTTTGCGACAATAATGGAGCTATTGTATAATCCAAAGATCTAAGGAACCATAAGAAAGGAAAGCACATTGAGAGAAAGTATCACATCACTCAAGATATTATTGCTCGTGGAGCTGTGGTGGTTGCAAAGATTGAAAGTGCAAATAATCTAGCAGATCCTTTTACCAAAGCCTTGCCTCAAAGGACCATCGAGTCATATTTGGAGGGAATGAGAGTTAGATTAGTGCACAATAGTCTTTAGGGAAAGTGGGAGATTGTTGGGATTAGTGCCCTTAAATCCTATAGTATGATGCTATGTATAATATTATTTATGACATTATGTATGACATTATGTATGACTTAATATTGTGATTAATAAAGTTGTTTTATATTCATCTAAAATAATGGTAACATGAATATTCAGACATTATTATATAGTTCATGAGATGCATAGTATGTGATTTATGTGAAAAGTCACATAAGATATAAATCACAAGTTCTTTGTAAACTCAGAATTTAGTTCGTAGTCGGTGATGAAATTGGGCATTTCATCTGCGAAGACTATAACAAATTAACTAAGATGATTTGTCTTGATCATGGAAGTGGTGATTTCTAGATGATATGTTGATATGTTTTAAGAGTTAAGACATATTGAACTGAACTGCTGTGAGATTTATTATTCTTCTAATGACTGTTAATTGAATAATAAATCGCACGACTTCTATTTGCATGAACTCTTAATCTTGAGAGAATAATGGACCTGATCATGAATTGTAGGTTGCTTTGATATAATAGGAGTGAGATCTAAAGTAACGGTCAAAACCTCAGTATGTTGGACAGCCACATTTAGTGTCAATGGAACATATATTATCAAAATGAAATTCATAGTCTCTTAGTGGAGATATAAAATATTTCCTTGAGATAAGTTTAATGGGTTTGTTATTCAGAGAGTTAGGTCTAACCACTTTAGTAAGACTAAAGTATATATTTATGAAATTGGATTTCATAAATATATGATGAATAACATTAAAGGATTAAACCGGGTATTCAAGAATTAAGATGTAGTAATTCACAAAGTGGCAGTCTATATTCATGACTTTGTATTACTACGAATATTTTATGAAGGGGTTGCATGTACAATAAAGTCTTGGGATATAATTTATTAATAAGGCCTAGAGTGCAATTTTATTTATATAGTGGTATTAAATATAGTTAATGGTAACTTTGGACTTGTCAAGTGTTGACAGAAAAGCCCAAGGCTCATTGGAGCTAGAGTCTTATTTGTTCCCTTTTGGTCCTACTCCAAGCCACACACTAAAGCCCAATTGAAAAGGCCCAAAAAGCTAGCCCAATTAGATGATCAGTTATGTAGAGAGAAACATACAAAACTTTAGAAACAATGAATGAATGAAATGGAATGTATGTGAGGAAGAGACACTCTTTGATTCTCTCTAGAACACACACATATAATTAATTGAGAGACCACGCTTCTTGGGCATCAAGTGGAATTGGAGTGAAGATTAAAAGTATTCCCAAGTGCTTTTGATTTTCGGTTTTGAATTTCACCATACCTAGGTACACTCTCTTGATCATATATTCTGAAATTTACATAGCACATGTTATCAATTGCGAATGAAGTAGATCCGGTAAATTTTTCCGCTGCGCTTGTTATTTTCCACCATTTACATGTTTTAACACTTATAGCATGTTAATTTGAGTTTGTTATGCTCTGTTTTAAGTTGTTTTATTTTTATTTTGGACTAACATGAATCTAATCAAGTTTTGTGTTCTGTTTTGTGTTTTTGCACCTGTTTTCTTTCTTTGTTTTCTGTATACTTGTGCAGATGTCTCCTACCAAACATTCAACAACCAAGAAATCCTCCAAGCATGCTCGCACAGATTTTGACAACTTCAAGTCTGCTGAGGCAGATATGGCTTACAATGACTGCTACAAGCGAGCCACTACAATTATGGAGAGAGTTGTCCAATTGGAAACCTTTAAGGACACTTTCATTCCTGACATGTTCAAGGAAAGGACGTGGACGAAGTTGCTGAACCCGAGTGGAGTTGTGTACTCAGAAATCATAAAAGAGTTCTCCTCGAATGCCAATGAGGAAGGAGATCATATAAAATGCTGAGTAAGACACAAAGAGTTTGTTATCACAAGGGACAGCATTCAAGACTTCTTTGAAGTTTGTCCTCCTTCATAACCAATCATGGTGCAATATGATGATCGGTTGGAATCCATAGAGGAGATGGTGCCCATTCTTAGTGGTATGCTTAAGAAGTCCTCCATGAACACAATTCCACTCAGTCCGGAGATGAGGGCGCTTGCTTATGTGATGATTCACAACTTGTATCTGGTCTCCAACCTGATGACTTTGTCTGTTCCAAGGACAATCTTCTTGTATGATCTCTTCACTCACAAGGAGATCGATATTTGTGGACACATCTTCCACCTCTTGACCAAGAGCATTGAGAAGCAGAACTCCAGAACAGTCATGCCATTCCCTTCTCTCATTATGGGCCTCATAGCAAAGGCAAAGCTCAAACTTTCAAGCGGTCTCACTGTAGTACAAAGAGACTATCCTATTGGTGCACACACGGTGACTTGAAGCACAACTCACATTCGAGGATCCAGAATCGGTGTATCTTCGTTACCAAGGGATCATGTTGAGGAAGAGGGTGGTGACACAGAAAAGGAGATTGATAGATTCACTTATGCTCTAGAGACTTCAGCACAGCCATCATCTTCAGCACCTACACGAGGACCAGACAAACTTGATCGCCTTCTAGCTAGAATGGACCAGATGTTTACCATGCTTGACTTCCATGTGCAGCACACTGCGAACTAGTTTGCCTATATTCAGGGTCAGATCACTGCATTATCTTCACATATTGAGGATTTTTCCATGGCGCAGGGATAAGATTCAAAGTCCGAGCAGTTCTAGCCTCTTTGGCCATTCCGGTCAAAAAGGGGGAGAAAATTTTGAGGGGGAGCAAAGCACAGATAGAGTTTAGACTTAGATACATTGGTTCATTCAGGCGGGTTAGCATTATTTATATTTTTTTAGCTGTTGTTTGTTTACAGTTTTTATTGCTTTCTTTTAAAGCTTTAGTACTCTATTTTTAATTTTAGTTTATATTCAGTATTTGTGTTTATCCCAATACTTTTGTAGCATTTTTTTGGTACTTTTAGATGTTGATTATATATCTTAAGTACCTCACACTTGTACCCAAGTAGGATCTTGTATCTTAAATGCATATACTTCATGTATTTTGCATTGGTTGTGTGTTGGACATGCAATTGATCCTTGTGATTGATCTTAATTGATCTTAATTGCATGTCCGGATGAGCATTTACTAGTTAAATGCTCATTGTAGTCATTCTTTAATGACTATTCATGTATGATCAAGATATGTTTACATGTTTTACTGTGTCTACAAACTTAATCGCATTTTACTTGCTCATGTTCGTATCATGTATTCAACTTGTCATAAGCTTAATGAAAGTTTTGTTTGTGTGCGAGTGTTTCAAGTTACAAGTACATACATGCAAGTGCTTCGCAGCTTCTAGATTAGGTGTGAGTGAGTTTTGCCATTGTTCCCAAACTCACGTTTAATTCTAGAGTCTATTTTAGGGGTTTTGTCTCGGAATAGCCAAAAGGGGAGATTGTAAAGTTGTAATTTGCAACTATGTGTTTTGTTGGCTTTTATTCCATACCAAATTTGATTGTAATTTTATTCAATCTTTTGTACCCTGTATTTATTGTAGGATTTAATTGTAAGGGTTGTGTGTGAGAGAGAGAGTGTGTAAAGACTTAAGCAAATTGAAGACTAAAGAATTTTCGCAAGTAGCTCGCGACTAAGCATCTCGCGAAATGATGCATGTGCCCTACAAATG
Organism: Quercus suber; assembly: GCF_002906115.3. Lineage (NCBI taxonomy): Eukaryota > Viridiplantae > Streptophyta > Magnoliopsida > Fagales > Fagaceae > Quercus > Quercus suber. The sequence goes on along the minus strand of NW_027069766.1, from coordinate 506,342 downwards.
ACTGGAATGCGAAGAGTTAGGACAGGATGGAGACAGTTGTGTTTCACGAGTAGCTCATGGGTAAGGCCTTCTCGCGAGACACCCGCGAAAAATTCTATTTTGCTAGGCTGTCACTTCTAAAAAACACTTGCTGTGCCTATACTATATATACCCACATTACCCACAAATGTTGAGGAGTGATTCTGAGAGAAAACCCTAGCCACAAACCTTAAGAGTTAGAGATTGTTATACTCACACTTCTCTACACAATTACTTGTGGATTTTCCTCAACTCCTACCTCTCCATTTCCATACCATTCAGAGGCTGATAGCCCAAACACTTACCACACCATTCTATAGTTTTTAGTGAGGTTTTGGTGCTACTAGGAAGCATTGGAAGAAGCCAGGCTTTAGCAGATGCAATCAGGCGTATTGCGGGATTCGGAGAGCTAGACAAGACATGGTTCTGAGAAGCCTTGTTGGAGTAGGAGCTTGGAGGGCTTAGATGCATCGGGTAAATTAGGCTTGGAGGGTCTCTTGCTAGCCTGTGTATCCCAACTGATTGTCTAGTGGATCGATTACTGCTTGGAGGGTAGCGGAAATGTTTTTCGCCGAGTTCTTCAGTTTCCTCTTCAATAACACATCGGCGTGTTATCTTGTGTTTGGTTTGTTCTTCCCTACTCTTTTACCTTTCATTTTACTGCTATGTTGTAATGATTATGGATTAGAGTAGCTTGTTTGTTTATCCGCTCACATTTACTCTATTCTGCACTTAGTATTAAGTTAGAGTAAAATCAATCGAGCCGTAACTTTAATTTGGGCGTCTAAATAGCTCTTGTGTTTTCACACATTTTTGAGCATTCAAAATAAAATAGAATCTATCTTACCACAAACTCTTGAAAAACTTTGCAAAAAAGAGAGTTTTTGGCAAGTAGACTTTGACAACCCATATTCCTGAAACACTTTAAACAAAACTCATCACGGCATCTTAGTGTGAAATAGAAATAATAGATTGTATACAATATATAAGAAACATGTATATAAAGAAAGAAAAGAAACAACACATGGAGAGATAGGTGAAAGAATATACATCAATATATATAAACCAAATATAAGTACAATGTATGTCAAAATGGTCAGAAGACCAATATACAAGAACAATGTATCCAAAAAGAGAGAAAAAGAAAAAGATACATAGAATCCTCACTACATCCTTAAAAGAAAAAAGAACACTCCCTCTAACAAAAATCTCTTATACTAACCCTCTCCCTATATGTATGACTACTCTCATATCCAAAACTACTTCCCCTTTTTGTCACGAGTGATAGAGGGTAAGAGTATCAAGTAGAAATCTCGTCAGCACTGGAAGAGCTAGCATCTTCATCCCTATCATCATCATCGTTGTCGTAGTCATCATCGTCCTCGAATGCCTCATCATCCTCGGATACCTCAAGACTAGGAGAGGGAGACTCTACGAAGCCACCAAGGCGAGCCTGCCGTCTGGCAATATGGCCGGCACGGGTGTTTACCTAACACAACTCATCACTGAGAGTGTCAAGGCGAGCATCAATGCATTGAAGCTGGACTATGATCGCATCAAGAGTCATACCACCCGCAGAAGAAGAGGGAGCGGAGGTGGATGGAGCTTAAGAAGTGGGAGGAGTTGCTATCTCAGACCGCCTCGAACGTAGTTGCGCCTTGCTTTGTTTAACGGTAGTGATGTCTATGACACACATAACATGGAAAAGGTCAAAAACGGGAAAGGGAACAGAAAAATGGTGTAAAATCCTTGTGATAGCTGAAGGGAAGATGAGCTTATCACAGGTTGTCGTATCCCTAAACACATCTATGATGGAAAGAATAAAATGAGAGGGAAAATCTAAGGTAAGATGCTCTAAGAGAGAAAGCAAAAATCGAGCATAGGGCTCGGTAATAGAGTTATAGTGAGAAAGAGGGTGTAAAACAAAATTCATAACCATGTTAAGAAAATGAGGACCTTTAGCAAAGGCCGAACAAGGAGTGAATTGACACTCACCCCAATCAGAGGGATGCTCACAAAAAGCTGACATGAGCTCGTCTTTGGACACAATCCTGAGACGCTCACAACCAGGGTAGTCAGGATGCTCTACCCTCGAGACATGGAGCACGTCGGATACAATATTTAGTATGACCACAATACGTGTACCTCGAATGTGAGTAACAAAAAGAGGTACTAAATAATCAAATCTATGCATGTTGGAGTAGAACTCCTAGATAAGCACGGATAGACAAGTGACCAGGACGTCACACAGTGACTCCCAACCCTTACTGTGAATGACAGTGAGTAGGTTAATGTCGGAGAAGTCCGAAAAAATGACTTGGCATTCCAAATGAACGCCTCATCTAGAAAAGTTCTCAAAGAAGTCTGATTTGGCCTTCTTATCATGAAACCGGACGTGAGAAGGAGTGGGGTCAGAAGAAGTGAATGCTACGGAATGAAGAGGGTTCTGAGACTGAGTAGATTTTCATTTAGGTGCCATGACGCAACTAACCGAAAGAAGGAGAGAAGGGAAAAGAGAGACACGCAGAAAAGCACCAACACAATCAATATATCAAAATATAAAGAATTGAAGGTACATATGCATGAGTATATGATATACAATAGTAAAGATATCATGGGCTTAGCCCAATCCAATCCTATCAGCACACAACATTGCAACAAATATAACACATATCTACAATGCATGAAAATATTGTTATAATGCAAGTGACATGTAATGCATGATGTTTTGAAACGTATTAAAGCAAAACCCAACCCAAAAATTTTGCAAAACTTCATCAATTTTGAAAAATCCCAAAAAAATTTCAAAAACCCAAAAACCTAGGTCTAATGCATGAAATGCATGAAGAATGAAGGATTTAGGAACCTTACCAATGATGAAACACTTGATCTAGGCTGAAAATCAACTGAGGACGAAGTTTCAAGTGAGAGAGAGGTGTTGTGGGAGGTGAAAAGACGAGGGCTATCAAGAGATATTGAAGAATGAGATCTGAAATCACGAAGCGCGTATATATAGAAATCTCATAATTCTCGACAGATCGAGAGGTGTCGAGCTTTAAAGGCATGAAGAGATACAGCTATCGAGTAGCTGTTTAGAGGTATCCATAGTAAAACAAGCTTGATGGATCGAGGAGCTATCGAGCAGTTATCAAGGAGACAAAAACTTTCTTGATGGATCGAGAAGCTATTGAGAAGCTATCGAGATTGCGATAAAAAGAAGCTGAAGAGCTCAATAGATAAGTCAGGTGTCAAGAGGTGTCGAGGAGCTGTCGAGATTGCTTAAAAAACAGTTTTTCAAGAAGAGAAAAACACAGACAGGAATGCAATCAAATATGCAACTCAACCAAGGATCCAAACAACATTTTAATCTCTTAAAAACACCTCTTAATCAAGAAAAATGTAATCACATAGATCCCAAAACACGCACACACACACACACACACTCACACACACAAACACACACACACAAAACAAGTTTAACCAATTTTATATTTCAAAAACAAGTTAAGATAGTTTAGTGAGCATACATTAACACATGTATTCCTTGTGATGGCTAAATCACATTGTACAGCAACAGTAGCATAGAATATTGCATGTTGTGTGTGAAAAACATCGCAAAATTGCATAAGTGTCTACATATTATGACAATTTGAGATATGAAAAAATCACTTTAACTCACACACAATCATAACTATTTGATGGGGACTATAACCTTCAAGGTACATCTTATAACTCCCACATCTCCTAGAATACACGCTTGCAATCATATATAAAGCATTTTGTTCTTTTTGCTTTTATTTTTCTATGCATATATATTTTTTCTTTTAAGCAAACCATGCATGGGCATATAAGAGAGAGAAAAGAAATACCCAATGATGTTAAGCATTTGAAATTTCACTTTTGTTATGCCGAAGCATACGAATGTCATTTTATGATTGGCAGGCAACAGTAGTGAAATGATCATTTATGCCTTTCTCTTAGGATTTTTTAGTCCTTCCCGTCAAAAAGAGTGATACGAGTGTTAAGTACAAGAGATTACTTAGCCTTACTCATCACAAACATGAGCCACAAAGCTCACTTGCTTAGTTGTGCATAGAGATGCTCATCTAATCTACTGGAGATACAAAGTTTAGAAAACTTTGTTTCAATGGCCATCCAAGGTACACAAGTACCAACGTACACAAATCACACACTGTTTTTGTATTTTTTTTTATTTTTCAATTTTTTTTAATAAAAAACAAAATAAAACAAAAACTAAAAACAAACAAACAAAAACTTGTTAAACAAAACAAATCAATGCATAAAACTAGACTTACTCAAAACAATAAAGCAAAACACACAAGTAATACAAAACAAAAACAAGAAGGAGAGAGAGAGAGAGAGAGAGAGAGAGAGAGAGAGAAAGTGATAGAATCACTTGGAGCTCTTTTCCATCCACATCTTGAAGGAGCCTTTTCGTTTAGAGAATCCTTGACCCGGCAGTGAGGCGGAAGATTTAAAACCATTCTAGTTCAAAAGAAACATGAGGGCTTTGAGAAGATCTCCAGGAGGAGTAAAAGAGAATGGAAACTGATTCTAGTCTCCCGATGCGATCATGCTGTTGCTCTTTTAAGTGGCTAACCACTTATAGCAATTTGGTCGAGTATGTCCAGCTGTGCCACAGTGATGACAAAAATGCTGCTTTTTCTATTTTGGCTTTTAAGAGTTTCACTTCTTAGCCCTAGGGTTTTTAATTTCTTTCTTATCAAGTTTTGGGGTTACTCCTAAAATAGATTTACCCTTGTCTATGTTCTCACTAGTTAATTCATTTTTAATATCATTGTTCTCAATTTTAATATTATTAGCGAGAGGAACAAAATTAGTAGTACTAGTAGAAGCAATACTAGGAGAAGAGAAATCATACCCTAAACCGGTTCGATCGGAAGCAGATTTCTGAAGACTGAGCATCTCATTGAGCTTAGCGCTTGAAGTCCTTTCTAGCTGAGCTCTAACTTGGAACAATTTTACTTCAAGCTTCTTGGTCTTCTCAGCTAAGAAATTATTCTCAAATCTCAGTGCTACAATAGTTTGATTTGCTTCATCAAACTTTGTAAAGATTTCTTCCCGCTCAAGCTCCACATCACTAAGCTTCTTAGTGGCCAACCTATACAACTTCTCATGCTTTTTTGAAACCTTGTATAACTTTGCATAGGCTGTGTGGATTTCATCTTGCTCATTCATCTTTTCAAACTTAGACTCTAACAATTCCTCTACTTCATCCACATCTTCAAAAATCCCTTCAGTAGGATTTACAGTGGCAGTGAAGGCATTTAGGATTCCATCATCCTCATTATCAAAATTATCCTCAGGCTTAGTGTCACTCAATGTAGCAGCAAGTGCTTTGTTCTTCCCAATGGTCTTGAGATATGTAAGGCACTCTTGTTTTATATGACCAAAACCTTGACACCCAAAGCACTTTGGTCTTGAAGGAACAGTGTACAGACCGCCATCCCTAGCATCCTTTTTCTCTTTATCTTGGCTCTTGAACTGTGAGGAACTGGATTGCCTACAGTCCTTGTCGAAGCCCCATTGGCATTCTACATGAACTTCTTGAATTGCTTGGTAATGTAGGACTTCATCTTAGAATCTTCATCAGCAGAAGACTCATCAATATCACTGCTCTTGGCCTTCAATGCCATGCTCTTGCTCTTACTCTTACTCGATTTCTCGATCCTTGTCAAACCCGACTCATAGGTCTGCAGATCGCCAACAAACTTTGTCAAAAGAATTTTGTCAATGTCCTTTGATTTCTCAATGGCAGTGATCTTGGCATGGAATCTCTCAGGTAGAGATCTAAGCACCTTTCTCACAATCTGGGGTTTAGGAATGGTTTCCCCAAAATTAAAAGCCGAGTTCACTATGTCCTTGAACTTGGCATAAAACTCACCAAACGACTCATCCTCCTCCATCTTGATCTCTTCAAAGCTTGTAATGAGCCTCTAAAGTTTTGAATCTTTGACAGCCTTGGTTCCTTCATAGGTTGTTTAGAGAATGGTCCATGCTTTTTTAGTAGTTTCAGTAGAGGATATCTTCTTGAACTTCTCATTCATGACTACACTGAATAGAGCATTCAATGCCCTGTTGTTGAAGTTTGCCACCTTGATCTTAGCATCATCCCAGTCGGCCAGTGGTTCCATAGGCTTGGTCCAGACTATCTCCACAGCTTGCCACACTTTCTCATCTAAAGACTGTAAGAAAGCTCTCATGTGTACTTTCTAGTATGCATAGTTAGTACCATCAAATAAAGGAGGTATAATAAGAGACTGTCCTTTATCCATGACAAATAGGGGTCAATGGATCACACAGCAAAGATTAACCCTAATCAGAGTGTGCTTGCTCTGATACCATTTGATAGGCCAAAAACGTATTGACCCTTTTTGATGAATTAAATGATTAATTAGCCAAGTTTATTAATTAATCAGATTAACATGAAATATCCATGGTACTACAAACAAATCACCAATTAAACTAAGTATGCAGTGGAAAATAAATTGACACGGTAATTTGTTTACAAATGGGGAAAACCTACATGGCAAAAACCCCCACCGAGTGATTTTAAGGTCACTACTCTCGAGAATCCATTATTATCAAAACGAGCGGTTACAAGTAAAGGAATTACAGTACGTTATACCAACCTATAGTTGAACCCTTACCCCAATACCTAATTAGACTTGTTCTGTAGTGACAATCTCTCCTTTCAATGCACGGCTCCCAGTACGTGACTAACCAATTACGCGGATCCCAGTACGAGACTTAATCACCAACTTGAGAAGGATGTTGGCTGCAAAGTTCTTCAATTCATCCAGACGATGAAGATCATGAAGTTGTTTGGTCACAAAACCCTATGGTGTACAAACACAGCAACTTCTTCAAGAGAAAGAAGAACTAAGGCAAACTAGATTTCTAGTCACACTCTTCTTCACACTTGTGGAATTTTGTTCTTGTGCAACTGTTGTCACCTTTTACTGCCCTTAAAATAATATTTATATATGTTTAGGATTGTAAGAAAAGAAAGCTCAATCATACATTCACAGATTTGATGAAAATCAGAATCGAAAATCTGAATTTCATAAATCTCGACAAATACCCTATCTGTCGAGCAGCTGTTGAGCCTCGGGCTGGAACAACTCTCTTTAAACCTCGATAGATGCTAGCTGTCGAGTTTTAAAATCCTGCACTTTCTGACTTGATTCTTGGACAGACTTACATGGCTTTAACACTTGAACTTGAAACCTTGTTTCTTGAAGCATTAAACACATCATAGATTTACCAAATTATAAGTAAAGTGCGTTTTATCAAAGGATTAGCCAATTACGTAAAATAGTGACATATGTTCCTATCATTGAATCACATATGTCCTAATAGAACAAAATTGTAGAAGAAGCTCACCAATATCTCTTAACATACAGGAAGGGACGCAGCACAGGGCGAAGAAGACCACCATGAGCAAGACCAAAATGGAACTCTCCACCATTCGGAATGTATAAAACAAATTTTGATGGTGCAATGTTTGAAGAAACTAGCGAGGTAGGTATAGGGGTGGTGATCTAAAACTCAGCTCTAGAAGTAATTAACTCTTTGTTTTAGAAAATTCCTTTTCCTTCATCAGTTGAAGCTGTGGAGTTACTTGCTTCTCGATGCACAGTCAGATTTGTGCAAGAAATTGGTCTTGCCAAGTCTACCTTTGAGGGTGATTCTACAAAATTGCATTTTCTGCAAATTTTAAATCCAAATTGTACCAGTTGGTAACATTTGTAAATGTTATGGAATTATTTCTAATTGTTTTTAACAGTTACAACACTTTGTTTTGGGATTACCCATGACATATATATGATTTAACTCTTGTTATAACTTTAGAATTTTAGAAACACAAAAAGTCCTTTGGATAATCTCCAAATTGCTATTTGTATAACTTAATATACTTTGATGGTATCTTGTGGATAAATTTGTAGTAATTCTTTTAACTACTCTTAGGGGGGCAAATACTGTTTAAGAAAAGGACTTTCTTTGTGCCTCCAATTCATCAAATTTTCTATTTGATCTCTAAATTACTTTGATATTTCCATTGTTCATACGAAAATCTCCCAACAGAATATAGTTTCATTCATAACATACGAGGAAATAAAAATACACAACTGGCATTCATCCCCGAAATCATTCAGAATCCTAGGGGTAGGGTTATTGACGAGAAAACAAGGAAAAATAAAACATGGCAAAGAAACAACAACAGCTACAACAACAAACGTAGGAAAGATACGACCACAAATCAAGTCATCATGCGAGTCAATCGAGGAGCCACGTCTGCATGCATGTCTCATGCATGTGAGTCATCACTTATTATTGTTTTTTTATTTTTTGAGAATTGGGTCATCACTTATTTTTTTTCCCGGTCCGGCTTTTTTTCTTAGCGTTTGTTAGCTGATTATGATGCCGTATCACCATCAGGAACACGATTCTCAGTGACCAACCCATGAGTCTCTTTGTTAGTTACATCTAGAGACGGAACCAGGATTTAAATTTAGGGGCCAAAGTTTAAAATAATTTTTTTTTAATGAAAATAAAAATTAATATCTATTTCATATTCAACAAAATACTACATATAAAATAAGTGTTTCTTAAACATTTGATATTATAAAAATATTGACAAAGTATAACATGCAAAATAAGTGCTTTTTAAACATTTCAACACATTTATCAAAATAGAATTTGACGCTCTTTTAAGTCTTGAAAGTTGTCTATGATTGAACAAAATAATAATAATGAACAAAAGTAATGAACAAAAAAAAGTTGGAAAATAAATAAATTTAAAGGATGGATTTAAAATTTTACTGAAGCCCAAAAGAAGTTCTGTTGGAGACATTATTCATGAAATGAAATATAGACTTAAAACTACCCCCACAAACTTTATAGTCTATGGCATGTGAAGAGATGAAGTTACGGGTAAAAAATGGCGAGTAGATGATTGGTACAACATCAAGTTCGCAACAAAAAAGAGAATAACTCACCTTGAATTCAATGAAACTTTCAAAATAAGAGCCATGTTTTGACCAATATTCCTAATTTTTTTTTTTTTTGGGAGGGAGGGGAGAATTGCGGCCCCCCCCCCCCCCCCCCCCCCCCCCCCCCNTTATCATTGGAATTGCCAGGAAGATCACTTGAACCTCTTAAGTACTTGCTTGATTGAGACTCTTTATATCCAAAGAGAATACGCTCTTCGGCCTGATGATGATCTCTTCGGACTGCCCTCATCGATCATTTCTAGGTATATTTCTCCCATTTAGAATCCTTCTCAATCATTTTCTTCTCTTCGGACATACCTTAACCCAAAAAAGAGGCCTCAGGCCCAATACACAATGCTGGGCTTTCACCCCCACATTAGGCATTTTCAAATTAATTACATCCATACTATATATAAAACCTAGAACAGTAAATGATAAATAGTAGTATATTTTAATAGATACAAATAATGTTATAATATGATATATGGATTATTTTAATAACAATTGAATATATGGTAAAGAAAAGTCAAATGGGTCATGCCAACAACTGCTCTTAGGGCATTGGTTAACAATCCATTTCATGAAAGTTTTGACACCACTTTTATGAAAAATGAAAAAAACTGTCAAAATATTAATTTTTTTCCCCATAAAAACTTTATTTAAATTGATTATTAATCAATACTCTAATAGTATTCCTTAACATTTCCTAAATCAAATTATAAAAAGATGAAAGAAAAAATAACTTGGAAAGTGGGATTATGGGGATGCTATACAGTAACACAGGGCATGGCTACAACCTACCCACTTGCTTTGGTAGAGATCCTAGAGAAGATTTTAACCACCCACTGGTACTCGTGTTTATCTAATCTGCTACTTGCAACTATTATTTACACAAAAGTTTTGTTAGAGCATTCTCATTGAGCCTCTCAAATGCTAAAAATCCTATTTTTTAGCATTTTTGAGACAAAAAGACCACTCCATTAAACCGGCTAAATCTTAAAATTTTAAAATTCACACTACAGTGCAATCTCATATTTGAGACCGCACTGTAGCTACAATTGTAAAACAAATTTTTTTTTTATTCCCTCAGGCTCTCTCTCTTCTATCTTTCTCTTTCCTCTCTCCACTTCTTTCTTCTCTTTTTGCTTCGCTGATGAGTGTGCTCTGCCAATGATTGTGCTCTGCCGATGGTCGTGGGTCGTGGTCTGATGTGCCCCGGAGATTTTGTGGGTCTGGGTTTGTGGGTTTGAGTTCATGGGTCTGGGTTCGTGGGTCATCGACGTGACTGGGGTTGAGATCAGAGCGGTGGGTTTTGGCTGGGTTGAGATCGGGGTGGTGGGGTTTGGTTGGGTTGAGAATGAGGTGGGTGGGTGGTGGCTGTGGCTAGCCGTTGCTGTGGAATTGATGATTTATGGTGGTGGTGGCTACAGTGGCTAGCCGTTGAGAAGAAAGCGGTGGAAAGAGAGAGAAAGTGGTAAAATAAAAATAATATTATTTAAATGAAGTTAAAAAAAAAAAATGAATGTTTGATGTTTAGTGGATTGTAAAATGGTATGATAAAATTGATAAAGTAAGATTTTGAAGTGATAAATGTTAAAATATTTAGCATTCTTGATAGAATGCTCTAAGTATCTGCTTTCAACCTCATTCACTTGATCATTTCCTTACTTTTCAGACCATCCTATCATTTAGAAAGCCAATATAAAAGAAATTTTATAGCCATTATTTCTTTTTCTTTTTTTAAATATTATTTCAGACTGTATATATACTTATCTTTGGAACATTTACCATCTTCCAATCATACGTAACAAATGGAACACGCATGTTGCTGTGTCCCAAGCATATCTCGTGCATTATAGGCCTTGTTTTTGTAGTGCCACGACAAGCAATTTGATGGTCCGTGATTTCCATCTTTCAATTGGATATTGTACAGTGCTATGCCTATCCTTTAATAAGATTCTAACTATCAAATATCAAAAACTAGAATGTAAGATTATCCCCTTCTGCGTAACTGATGCATACAGTATACAACACAAGCAATAAGGACAAGTCAATATTCAACTGGTCTATGTATCTTATTTTCTATTTGCATCAAGCAGTGATTCCAGAATTTTTTTCTAGAGGGTCAATAAGAGGATTATCTTGGGTAGGAGATAAATCTTGCGGTCTACATAGTTTCTTTATTCAAATTTGTACATAATACTAGTAAGAGAATAAAAAATAAACTATAAGTTCTTTAGGCATATTGTTTTTAATACAATGAAATACTAATATTGCTTCTAAGATTAAATATTGGAAATCATCTATTGTTTCTAAATACAATAAATATGTTAAGTATTATTGTTAAGTGAATTTTAATCATTAAAGCTTAGAATGTTTTTATTTATTAGTTTATGTCTATACTCTTACAATTATTTTATTTAACAATTCAACATCATTTTGATAACAAGTGGTCTTTGTAATTGTATTAAGAAAATTTTTGTTGTGTTAACATTTGCTTTTATCTTCACCCAATCAATCTCCTATCCCACACCCCTGTCTTTTATTTTTTTTCTTTTTTTAAGAATCACCATCTATCTAATTGTTTGATTCTCTTTTAGTGTTAACATTTGTTACCCACTAACTATTGACCCACTCCCCAATCCCCACTCAAGAAATAACAAATTAAAAGCACGTTCAACTTCAGCCACTCTAGTCACATATTTGGTCAAAAGTATAAATTACTTGAGAATTATTATGTCCACAACATTTTCACAATAAATTCTAGATGCTAAGTTGTTATTAATTCTAATTTGAAACCACCACTGAAATTACATTTTTACCCAATAGTAATAGCCGGTAACAACCTCTACTTAAAATTTTTTGTAAAAGTACTATAAAAATATTGTGAACAATTTAAACCACCACTGAAATTACATTTTTACCTATAGTAATAGCCGGTAACAACCTGCCACTTAAAGTTTTTTATAAAAGTACTATAAGAATATTGTGAACATAGAATTTCTCAAATTAATTATAACGTTATTTACAAGAATAGATTGTTAATAGGGTCATCTTCAAGCTTATATTAGTTGAGCCTAAAAAAAAAATTAGAGTCAGGGTGTTCAAAATTTTATTTTAGGAAGTCAAAATCACTCAAAAAAAAAAATATATATATATAAAAAATAAAATAAAATAAAAAATTGGCCATCTTGGGGGTTCATTTGAACCCCATGAACTGAAGGTGGCGCAGCCCCTAGCATCAAGAAGACATTCATGAAACTTCATGCATGCTTGTTGCTTTCAAATTAGACCTATAATCCCCAGGGTATATAGTCACCTCTAAATTTCATCCAAACCAGTAGGTTTTTTACCCTTATTCAAGCACTCCTAAAACAACAATTATGAATCCAAATAAAACACTTGTTGCTTCAAATGAGCTCATATAAACCTTCAGAATTTTGTAGTCACCTCTAAATTCCAACCAAATTAATTATATGACCTTAGTTCAAGCATGTCTTTGAACAACAGTTATGGAACCAATATAGAATTGACAAGTAGAATAATAATATTTATTATCTAAAAATAACAATTTCACAGTTAATAATAGAAATTTAGACGCTTGCTTCAGTGGTATTTACAGCCAAACCAAAACATATGATTATGCACAGGTTTTTTTGCACATAAAACTTAAAAAAAAAAAAAAAATGGTAGTCATATGTTTTATCTCAAACAAAGAGATTCTAGACAATTTATTTCTTTATTTGAAACGGAGAGGAATATCCTCGATCAAGCTGCAAAACAATAGAAGGCTAGTCCTGAATCGGCATCCATTTCTTTGATAAGGAATGAATCCACTATATCAGCCCACAAGCAAATGTCTCCTGCAGTAGTCTTTTGCTTAATGGTTTGAAATGGAATGAAATTAACCCACGCTTTGCCCTTCCATTCGGACAATGATAAAAATTCAAAAGCTGTTTTCATTAGACTTAATTATAAGTACCGTTAGGGTACGGCTGAAACAAATCCAGCATCTGCGATTCAGCGTTTTCTTCTTCTTCTCCTTCTTTTTTTTTTTTTTTTTTTTTTGAGAATGTGCACGGACTTTTTTTTTTTTTCTTTTCTAGTGGGTCCTGTGCACTATTCACAAGACCTACAAACCTTTTTTATTAACAAAACTTTCATTAAAAATTGGTCTCACGGCACTATTCACACATTTAAAATTATTTTGCTACAGTGTTTTTAGTTTTTAGTTTTCAACAAAATAAGCAGTATCCAAACACATCCAAGTAAGTTTCAGTTAGCTCAACTGGAAAGTTTCTAATTGTTGAATAAAATATCTAGGGTTCAATCTTCACCTTCACCAAAGACCAATCGGTGCCTTAGTTTGATAACAAAAAGCACAATTATTAGAAATGGCCATAGGTTGAAACTCTATCCAAAAAAAATTTAATTAAAAAAATTTTGAAAAGTGAGTTCCAGTTAACTCAACTAGTAAAGTCTTTGATGGTAGAATAAGAGATTTAGGGTTCAATTCCCGCCTACACAAAAAAACTAACTGATGTCATAGCCTAATTATAAAAGAGCTATCATTAGGAGCAGACGCCAAAAATTGAAACTCTTTAAAAAAAATTGAAAAGAAAAATAATTGCCACACATTTGAGGTGAAGAAATTGAATAGAAGACAAAATTTGGGAGGAGAGAGAGAGAGAGATGGACATTTGAGGTGAAGAAACTGTTCATGAACAAAACTTGCCATACTTTTTTCGTTACAAACCTAAATGGGTCCGACTTACCTCCTATTAGTTTTAAGGGTTTGGTTTACCTCCAATGCATTTTTAACTGGAATCTCCTTTTATTTTAATGAGAAACTACCATATCATCCACTTACTAAATAAAATGTGAAGATTAAAACTTACAACTACACCATTAAAATAAAATGAAATGTTCACTTGAAAAAATATTGGAGGTAAGCTAAACCCTTTAATAAGTTATGTGACTTACTTAAAAAATACGTGTGGATTTTTTAACCACCACATAGTTTGTTGTATAAAAATTTAACTCTTTGTTATACAAGTTATGTGTAGCAAATTGTTAATGATGTTTCTGGAAGATCAGTGGGTTAGAAATCTTCAGACTTCGTCAATTCTGAGAACTGGGTCCTGTAAAACCAAAACCAATCAGAGCGAAGACCGGTGGAGGCCGGCCTATAACCCTCCGATGATGAAGTTAGAAGGCTTTTATGGAGAGGAAAAATATGTAAGTGTTTTCTTCCTTCTCTAGATCAAAAGTCCGGAAAGTGTCTCAATGCCCTTACCTTTTACGCAGGATTACATTTATATAGTGCGTGGAACGGTTATTGGCTCTGATAACCGCTCCTATTGTTCTGAGTCTAGGACGAAGGAAGGCTATAGACGCGTGAAGCTTCTAAACGAATATCTAAGACGAGGAAGGACAGGGAAAGAAATTTCAGAAATGTAGAGGGTACTGGAGGTATTCCACTATTTATAAGGAGAAAACTCAGGCATCTGAAGCGACATCACCCAGTCATTAAGGGACACGTGGCACACTCCTCGGGCAGATCAATCGACGAGATTTTCCACCAACCAATTTCTGACACGTAGCACATATAATTGCTGCTAACATACCTTCTTTATCTTAGGACGACCCAATGAACAAGGGGGCAACTGATGATGCTACAAAATTATACTACCTCAAATTGTCCATATGGCTCGTCTATAGAAAGAGAAGAAAGATAAGAAGAGTGAGCATAGCTAAGTTGTGTCGTCCTTTCTTTGGGAATGGACGAGTAATGTCTCGTCCGTGTTTCCTTTGGAGGCGGACGAGTATGGTCTCGTCCGCCACAAAGGACGGACGAGTAACGCTTCCTCGTCCGCCACAAAGGACGGACGAGCAAAGCATGGCCGTGTCATGGCTCGACCACCCTTAAATTAGGGATAGACGAGCCAAGCGCCCTTAACCAAAAAGGATGGAAACCTCCATTGCTCGTAAAGAGGCATCGGTTCAGATGAAACGACGTCTAAAAGAAGTTACCTCCGATTTTGATGAACTCCTTAACAATAGGAGCGGTTATCAGAGCCAATAACCGTTCCACGCACTATATAAATGTAATCCTGCGTAAAAGGTAAGGGCATTGAGACACTTTCTGGACTTTTGATCTAGAGAAGGAAGAAAACACTTACATATTTTTCCTCTCCATAAAAGCCTTCTAACTTCATCATCGGAGGGTTATAGGCCGGCCTCCACCGGTCTTCGCTCTGATTGGTTTTGGTTTTACAGGACCCAGTTCTCAGAATTGACGAAGTCTGAAGATTTCTAACCCACTGATCTTCCAGAAACATCACAATCTATCAATAGGACTTAATATGTAGTACATTTTACTATTAACATATTATGTTGTACTACAATCTATTTAGTTACTGGTGGGACTCTTAGAATCTGTTAGGGTTAGGTTTTTTTTTTTTTTTTTTTTTAATTAATGTTTTGAAAATTTTAGAAGTTGTGTTTTGAAAATGTGTTTTTTTTTTAAATGAAATTAAGTGTTTGGTAAAATATGTAAAAAAATATTGTTAAGATGAAAAATTGTCGTGTGAAAATGCAATTTTCTAGCGATTTTCATGAGCTGTGATTTGAAAACACAACTTTTCTCCTATAATAAAAAATGTAATTTTCTTAAATACGCAAAGCCACACACCAATCCTTTTGCATTTTCATTTAAATTTCTCTTTTTTGTCCACAAAATTGCAATGCAAAACTTGAGTAATTTCATTTAGATATTTTTTATGTCCTTTACTGCTTTAACACAGTATAAAACTTGAGTAATTCAACTATTCTTATCATTTGACTGTGCAAGCTTTTGTTTTTGAAATCTTAGGCAACGGATGAAATTCGAGCCATAGTTGTCAAATACGAGGAAGAGCATTTAAACTTTGAAGAATTTCCTGAAATGTTTTCAAAGATGTCTAATCTTAGGTTGCTGATAATTAAGAAGCCGCTGATAATTGGAAAGCTGGACTCCCCGAAGGCCCTCAATCCTGGGCATCTTGTTATTCCTAATGAGCTAAGACATCTTTCATGGGAATCATGTCCTTTAAAGTGTTTGGCATCTAGTTTCCAACCAAAGGAGCTTGTTCAACTTGGCTTGCCGCATGGCACATTTGAATATCTTTGGGAGGGAGTAATGGTAATTTTGTTCTTTTTAACCGTCTTTTTATCATTTACTATTTCTCTTTTCTTTAATGGTTTGTTTGGTTAGAAGCATAGAAAAGTTGGAGGATAGAGAAAATGGAAGAGCGATAGAAAAATGAGAGGATATAAAATATTTAGTTTTCTCTCATATGTGTTTGGTTGGGAAGATGGAAAAGTTGAGAGTTGAAAAACTCATTTGTTTGGTTGAGAAGAAAAAGAAAAGGATAGAAAATATTGTTTGTATAAATTTACTTTCATGCTCCTATTAAATAAATAAAAAAACAAATTAGCTATAAAAAAAATTCACAAAATCACGTGAAAGTTGCAAAGGATGTTATGGTTTGCAGTTTGCACAAGCAGGTAAATATTTTTCCCAAATTTTCTCTTCAATTTTCTCCTCAATTTGGGGAGACATTTTGGTGGGCCGAGGAGAAAATATGGCAATCCACCCAACCAAATACTCTAATAAATTTCTTTCCCTCCCATTTTTTCTATCCACCTAAAATCCACCAGGTGTAGCTACAAATACACTTCACGAGCTTCCTCCTTTCATTTATAAAGTTGTATAATTAATTAAAAGAATTCTTTACTTATTAAATTAATTTCTTTGTTTAATGGAAGCTCTTTCTTTTTTTGGTTGTAACAGCATTCGGTCAAGTTAAAGTACATTGATCTTAGTTTTTCAGAAAACCTTATTAGGACACCTGACTTTTCAGGTGTTCCGAGACTTGAGGGACTAAATCTTTCTTGCTGCGATAGTTTGGTTGAGATCCACCCATCTATTGGACAACTCAGCAGGCTTCAGTATTTAAAATTGGATAGCTGTGAATCTCTTACTGATCTTCCCAGCATGTCTGCTGAAATGCAATCCCTTACGCTTCTTGATCTTTCTTGTTGCTACAGTTTCAGTTCAATTCTGAAATTTACTGGAATTATGAAAAGCCTATCGAAAATCTATTTGGGTGCAGCTGCTATTAAGAAACTAGCACCCTCATCAATCCAGTGTTTGACTGCCCTTACTTTATTAGATCTAAGTTCCTGCAAAAATCTCGAATGTCTTCCAAGCAACATGGATGATTTGAGGTCTCTTGAAACACTCATTCTTCGCGGATGCAAAAAACTAAAGTCGTTGCCGAGGCTTCCATCAACTTTAAGATTTATAAATGCTCAATGTTGTTTTTCTCTAAAACCATCACCAGCACTGGTCAAACTGAGTAGCTTGTCACAACCACTCTTCCAGTGGCATCCATATGATGAGAGTGGCAGTGGAGTAGCATTTACAAGATTGTTCCGTTACCTACAGGTAATGTCTTCTCTTTCTCTTTAATTGATAAAAGTAACAGCTACCTATAACAGTAGTTGTGTTTTGGTTACAGGGACTCCTTTGTCGTAAAACAGTTTATGAAACTTCTTCCAAAAGGAAAGAGGATGGATCTATAACTGAATTTCAGATAACTATTCACGGATTTGAAATTCCATCATGGTTAACTCATCAAAGTGTGGGAAATTCAATAAGCATAGAGCTGCCTTCAAATTGGTGTAATAGTAAATGGATGGGGTTCGCTCTTTGTGCATCAGTATCAGCTTGTAAAGGGAAGAGATTTGGTGTTGGAGCTCGTGTGACAGCCCTCGGTGATATGACTCAGAATCACTATGCCTCTGAACTTTTCAATACGTTCATGCATTGTGAGGACAGTATTTGGCTATTGTATTTGTCTCGTGATGATTGGTTTGCTGCTGTTGGGAATGGTGATTGCCGTAAGATTAAGGTTATATTTGAGACCTATGACTTAGCCTTTCATGTGCATGAATGTGGGGTCAATTTGGTGTACGAGCAAGATGTGGACGAGTTCAGCCAAACAAATGCACAATGTTTGATTGAGAGCTTTGGGAAAGGTCTCATCTCTGAATTCACTGGTAATGACCATCTCAAACAACCTTCGTCGTTGGCAAGTAAGTCAAGTCATTTTTCTTCTTCTTCTTTTGGCTCACTGTGTGTGCAAGCAAGCCCAATCACCCTGTATGTTTTGAGTTCCTGAAAATTAAACTTAAATTTTGCCACATGAGTTTATTGTCAATAAGCAAGTAGTTGAGAATAATAGGAAATACATTCTAAAGCTTAAACTGTTACATTTCTCTAAGGATTTTGGTAATTTAGATAGTTCAATCCTATTTTGGCATCCTATTTGTAACTATCAGAGTATTATGCAATTTTGCTTATTCATTTTGTGCTGGCAAATGCAATACAACTTTTCTTGGTAAATTTTTGAAATGTAAAAGCTAGAGATTGTTGTATAGTATTTCCTTCCTTACTGTTTTTATTCTTCATAATCATTGGTGTAATGGTGTTATGCCTTACAAAACAGGAAGGAAGCAAACTCCAATTACACTGATTAATAATGAGTGAATTATTATTATTATCATACTAACTCAGGTTTTCACATATATGTAGTTGGTGATGATGATGGTGTTGATAATGATGATGGGGATGATGATGATGATGATGATGATGGGGATGATGATGATGAACTTTAAGGATTTTGCTAAGGTAGATGATTCAGTCCTATTAT
Source organism: Quercus suber (assembly GCF_002906115.3). Classification (NCBI taxonomy): domain Eukaryota; kingdom Viridiplantae; phylum Streptophyta; class Magnoliopsida; order Fagales; family Fagaceae; genus Quercus; species Quercus suber. The sequence continues at coordinate 487,528 of NW_027069766.1, read as the reverse complement.
GTCATCCCATTTGTAAGTGTTCAAGTATTATGCTAATTTTCATACTCGCCTTGTTTAGTGTTGGCAAAAGCAAGAGAAATTTTCCTAAAAAATTTTTGAAACATGAAAACTAGAGACTGTATAGTACTTCCTTTTCTACCATGTCTATTTGTCATAATCATTGGTGCTATGCCTTCCAGAAAGGGCAAGGAGGAACTCCAATTATACTGATTACTAATGAGTGAAATATTATTTATTTATTTTTTTAATTATAGTACCGTACTAACTTAAGATTTCACATATATGCAGCCATGCAGGTGATAACAATTGATGTCTCTAGACTCATGTCCTGCTTATACTTTGACTGGATGCTAAATAGCAAAGATTTTCATAGCTTCAATTTCAGTTGAGGCTACTATTACTGGATGTGCATAAGCATATCTGTCAGTATGACTGTTTTTCTTTTTAGATAAAAATCCTGGTCTGTTGTATTGAATTTATAAATGTTTTCAATTATAATTATTTGGAAATGTATTCAAGTGACATATCCTTGTATCTTGTTTCATAATGACAGTAGAGTGGGTTCTTTTCTTAACTTTTTTAAAGGGTTCTAGTCCGTGTCAATTGTAATGATTTCCATAGGATGGCATTCAATTGAGCCTACTGTTATTGGATGATATACAAGCTATACTTTCGGGTATATTCACTCAATTCTGTTGTGTAGTGATTTTGAGTTAATGTCCATGAGAGCATGAGTTTTGAATTTTGGAGAGACGTTTAGAAGCTACTACTTTTTATCAATCACGCTACACGATTAGCTAAGTATTAATGCAGTCTTTATTCTAGAAAATTTTCCATGCGATTAAAAAGTCAACTGTTAGAGATATATATTAGACAGATATTAGCCCAATGTAATAGGCCCAAGCCCATTCCTGCTTGTACTAGTAGTCTAGGGTTTAGTCGCCTATATATACTCATGTTAGGGTTCATTGTAACACAGGTTATTGTACTACACTCCTACACAATAAAGATGTAGCCCTTAAGGGATTCCTCCGTGGATGTAGGCCGTCAAGGCTGAACCACGTAACCCTTGTGTTCTTGATGTTCCTATTCTATGCTTCCTCTTCCGCATCCACTCTAGCATACACAACATGGTATAACACATTGCGTTTGATAATATTCTCTATTCAACATGGTATCAGAGCTAATATTCAACATCAACAAACACTGTTGGAAGCTTCAAACGAGTTCACCCTTGATGTTATCTTCTTTGATTATTTTTGGGATATGTCTAGTTGATAGTTATGGCCTAACTGGTATATTGTTAATATCTTTCGTCAAATTAAATCAGCATATCAGGCCAATGTAGAATTCATGATTCTTCCTTGATTTTGCTATAGGAATCTACTGACAACATATAGAAGCTGATTGTCAATCTTGGAGAATATTATCTGCTGTATACTATAGTCCCTTGAATTGGATGTAGAGACAGTCTTGTACAAGCATTTCTGCTTGCTCATGCAACAAAATTCACTAATTGGCAGAAGCAAATTATTTTTAGTACAAATATTTCTTCCTTTCTACATAATTGTTCCCCCACCCCAGCCCCTCCATTTTCTTCTTCTTCTTCTTACTGCAATTTAGTATATTTATGCTCAAATTGATTGTAAAGCTTGAATATTCCAAATCCTATAACTATTTCAGACTGGAACAAGTGGTCTTAAATCTATATGTTGGTTGAATCAGACTAGGAAATGTGAATAGGCACTGTTTGTTTCAGAAGGAATTGAGGTAGGAAATGGAAGGGAAGTGGGAGGTGTTTGTGAAAGAGCTAAAGATGGTGAGCTTTTTATCAGCACCAATGGTAGCCGTATTGGTCTTGCAGTATTGCCTGCCATTTGTTTCCTGAGGTAGGAAATGGAAGGGAAGTGGGAGGTGTTTGTGAAAGAGCTAAAGATGGTGAGCTTTTTATCAGCACCAATGGTAGCCGTCTTGGTCTTGCAGTATTGCCTGCCATTTGTTTCCCTGATGATGGTGGGACACCTCGATGAACTTTCTCTTTCCGGGGTCTCTGTTGCCTCCTCTTACGTCATTGTAACTGGCTACAGTCTCATTGTAAAGTCCTTGTCTCCTTTGTCCTTCTCTAGATAAATTTCATCCATGCATTATAGCTGAAGATAATATTAACCTTGTTTTTTAATCAGTGTAGAATAGAAGACACATGAAGTCTTCATTTTTCGCCTACATGTATTAAGTCTCTTAGCATTTTGTTGCATGCTAATCATAATAGTCTGAATCGTGGTCGTTTGGAGGGACTTATTTTGCTTTCTGGTCTTTATCAAATCCAGAATTGGAGACTTCAATGCTTTTGCTATGGTATGCTTCTTTTCCATATGTAATATATGAGGTTTACAATAGAATGCTTCTAATTTTTCACTGCATATAGCCTTACAATTACTAATTTGTACTACTACATACCATATGGATTTGCAGCCACAGCAAGGTTTGCTCTTAAATTTGTTTCCTTACGCCTAAACTTGTCTAAGCATGGTATACAACTGTTTTGGAAAAGAATGCATTAAATGCCCTGTCGTACTCGGGTTTCAAATGAGTTGGGAGCTGGGAATGCACAAGCAGCTAAAATAACTGTTAAGGCCATAATAGTTCTTGTAGTTGCAGAGATGGTTATTGTAACCATGATTCTCTTCTTCGGCCATCGTGTTTTGGGCTATGCCTTTAGCTGTAAGAAGGGAATTGTAGATCGTATTGCAGATATGGGTCCTTTGCTTTGTCTCTTAATAATCGTGGATGGCTTAAAAGCAGTACTTTCAAGTAACTTCCTCACATTTGTCTCATGTAATGGGCTTTGAGTTGGAGCTAAATTTTTGAAAGTTACAACTTCTTAATTCTTATCAATTCAAGTGAATACTATAGCTATACTATCAAATACACATTAGTTCATTATTAATTTAGAATATTCTCTTTGCAATAAAAAAGTTTACTAATGTTGTGGAAAGAATTAAACAAGTTTACTCTTGGAAGTAAATTTCTTTCTGGTTTAACAAATAGCTTTACATCCTTAACAGGAAATGTCTAGTTAGTAGTTATGCTGTAGTCATAACCATCATTATTATATTGTGTATATTTCATCAAAATAGATTAGCAAAAGATGTCAATGTAGAAGTTGCGATCCTTCCTTGATATTGCTTGCCATTAACTCACAAAGTTATGTTGTGCTATATATGCATCAGGGGTCGCTAGAGGAAGTGGCTGGCAGGATATAGGAGCCTATGTAAATCTTGGGGCATATTATCTGGTTGGGGTTCCAGTAGGCGTTGTTTTAGCCTTCGTTGTACACTTGAAAGGAAAGGGTCTTTGGATCGGAATGCTGACAGGGTCTACTGTACAGGCATATCTGCTTGCTCTTAAAACAAGTTTCACAAATTGGGAAAAACAGGTTATTAGTACAAAAAAATTAATCCTTTCTATATATTTGGTTTTATTTTTACACCTTTCTACAAATAAAATTCATGTTCAACTTGATCATATAGTATGAAAATTGAGAACCTTATAACTATTTGTGACTGAAATAATTGGTGTCCAATTGAGTTGAATGGACAAAATATTAGACTAAACCATTTTGAATGTGTAGTTGTATTTGTGTTGATGTTTCAGGCATCAAAAGCAAGAGAGGATATTTGATGGAGATATTTAGTCTAGACTTCAGAGTTTATTTAGTTGAATGGACAAGATTTTTTATTTGTAAGATGTTACCAAGGAGTCTAGTTTGGCTAATACTAATTTTCATCCAATGTATGAAAGGAAAACACAATAATATCACCATTCCATTTCTCACAACTTGAAAGAAGAAAAATGGGAACTCTTTCCAATGTTTTGGTTGTGGAAGATTTTAGAGTTTTAAGATTTAAACCTCCTTAATAAAGACATCAATGCCATCTTTGCTATTTTGTAAGAACGAAGATAGAATTACTACAAATTTTTGGTATATACTTATATGTATCTGTTAGTGTGCGTATATGTGTGTGTGTCTATAAAATCAAATGCTTACAAAGATGCTAGTCATAAATAATGACAATATACTCAGCCGAGGAATTGTTCAGTCCTATGTGTCCTCCCATAGGAATGAATGAATGAATAATATCTTATATCAACCTGACTAACATCATTAGAGGAGCATTGTGTATGCCTAAACATGCCTATTGTATTAAGTCCTCACAACTATGGCAAGGGGAAGCACCATACAGCGATTTGATGTATTCTTTCATTACTCTATTCAATAAAATTTCTACCTCTATTTGGGGAAAAAAAAAAATCCTGCTTGTTGGAATTATGGCGGTATGCCAGTATCAATCATGAATGTGATTAAATCGAGCACTATGTCACAAGGAGTACCTAATAATTTTCTCAATAAGGAATGCAAAAATAAAATAAACTATACAAGGCATATCTTTGAGGAAAAAAAGGAAAAGAAAAAAAAAGATCAATTTCCCAACTCCAAACAAGGAGACTAATAATGAAACTTCTAAGTAAAGGAATCGGCTCAGATCCAGTGCATTGGATTTGTTGAGATTTGAACATGTGTCAAATAATTGTCATGCGTTCACATCTTAATGAAATTTCAATTATAGGCTACATTGCTAGCCGTGAAATTATCATCTCCCTTTTAGTTAGTTATTTATTTATAATTTTAAAGAAAGTAAAAAAGATAAAGGAAAGGATTAAGAAAGTGGGGGGAATAATTATCAATGAAGTGACTTTCATTTAGCAGTAGCCAGCAAGTTCGACCTCTCTACCATGCCAAAGAAAAAACAAAGGAAAATAGGCATTGAAGACTAAGCAAAAGAGTTGTTGATTTGACTTGAAAGTTGAAAGTTGAAATAGAGGATATTGAGAAGTTGTGAAAACAAACACACGGAGAAAGAAAGAACAGAGTCCATTCCTTTATTAAACAGGCAATTATCTAATAACATTAGATGCACAAAAGAGGGTCTTAATAACAAATGATAAATAAATAACAACTGGAGATGAAAAAAAGAAGCAGAAGTAGATAAATTTTCAAATGGCTTTTTGTTTGTACTTTTAAAAGTTTTGATAGTATCAAGTATTGGGTGAAATCTACTGATAATTTTTATATTTTACCATAAATTTTAGCTAAATAAAAATGTTTTTTTCTTCCTTCGAATTCTTTAAACAAGGAGACTAGGAAGGAAACTTTCTTATAAACATAAATATCTCATACGATGGGACGCCCCATCACATTTGAAAATGTCTATTCCACACACTTTCATACGTGGCTCACGCACTCACCACTTTTGCACAGGAAGTCACAATTTTCAACTATTTCAATTCACAATTTTGGTCCATTTCAGTCTAACCCTGTCCACTTCAGTCTATTTTGGTCCAATTCTGTTCTTATGGTCTACTTTTGTCCATTCGGTCCATTTCGGTCTACTTCGAATCACTTTGATCCAATTCAGTTTAATTTGATCCATTTACTTAAAAATAGAAATAATAATTAAAATACAATTTTGGGTTGAGATTTACCTATTTTAAATCCAAATTTATTAGGTTTAAAAAAAATCCAAATTTATTAAAATATATAGATAAAAAAAAAAAAAAAAAGTAAGATTATTATTTTTAAATTGTTTAATTTAATGTGTTATTATCATTCTTTATGATCAGGGAGCAACATATCTGTAAGAGGGTAAAATCTAGCACATCCACAAAGACAAACAAGAGTTTACACACACACAAATTATCAAAAAAAAAAAAAAAAAGAGTTTACACACAAAAATATGCATATATAAAATGGAAAAACAAAACACGTTACCGGTGGGTATTGAAGCAGTCAGACAGTGGCCAAAGATTTTCCCCTCTCTCTTTCTCTCGTAAGATTGTGCTTTCACTTAACTGATGGCCACAGTACAGTGTAGTATTACAAACTTTGATGTATTTGTTCCCTTTGTTTTTCTGTTGAAACTCAAACTGAAGAAGAAGAAGAAAGAAGGGAGCTGAAGCAGGGTTTTGAGTTTCTCGTGAAACGGAAAACGGCGACGTTCTGTGGATTTCAATTTGATTTAATTCATGTGAAAGACAGAAAGAGCAGTTTTGGGAAGGCCGAAGTGACCAAAAAAAATTACACGTTAAAGGTCTCGAGTGGGTCTTGGTGCCTGTGTGTTACTTGACGGCCACGTAAGTGAGTCCACTAATAAAGGGGCGGATTTGCTTTTACTAACGGAATGAAATTTTTAGATGTAAAATCCAAGTAATTTTAAACTTTGAGGTATATTTTGCAATTTAGCTTATAATATATTAGATTTTTTAAATTAAATTATTTATATTTGTTATTTGAAAGTGTTTTTAAATTTTGTAAAAAAAAAAATCAATAATACATTTTACATTCAAGTATTATCAGGTTCCAGTTATGATTTAAGGCTTTTAATGTTTTAAAACTATAGTTTGGCAGTTTGTCTTTTACTTAACTCTTGATTTTCTCTGAGGAACACCTTAGGTTGCTTTGCTAATTTTTGAGTCTTAATTGCTTGGCTGTCTTCAGACATGAAGTCTCTGTGTGTTGGATGAATTATTAGCCTTCATTGGCTTATTTTGTTTACTGTGTAAAGTACAACTGTTCCTTAAAAAGGGTGATATTTTGAAAAGTTGTACATTCTCTTTTAGGGTGAAAATATGCTTATTCAAATGAAGCTTTAGCGAGATGACAAATCATTTACTTAGGGAGGTTTTGCTTCATTTTTGAAGAGAAAGCAGGGCCTCAAGGGTTTGCAAAAGAAAGAGAGAAATTGTAAATAATAATGCCATGAACTAAGATTCAATCATTTCTTGAAAACCTTAGATGAATGAATGAAAGAGAGTACAGTGCATCCTCTATGACTAAATTTACTAATACAATAGTTCAAACAAAACAATAGTAAATGCGTAGTAAAAAGCTAAAGTTTTGTGTCCTCCACCTCATGCATGTGTTAAACCAAACACTTATGAGTTATGATACCTTTTTCAAAATGAATATATGTACTTACGTGGTCCCAATAAGTAATCTTGTCTTTATATTGATGTATTGTTTGTACAATTTACAACGCTCCTTTCACAGGAGCTGTGGTCGGGTCAAGTTGCCACATTCTTTTGTTGCCGAAAAAAAGACACAGAGAAAGAGGGATATTTAATAGGAACTAAATATTTTATTATATTAGGTCAATGCAAAAACTCTAATTTATAATATCGTTTTTATACTCTAGAGACACAACACGGAAAAATATTTATAACTTCCCCACCAGGACCTATTCCCCCATTTGGAGTTGGGTGGAGAAGTAAAATTAATCCTTGTTCACACATCATATTGTTTTCATTATCTTTTTTTGCATAAGGAATATAGAATAAATAAATAATAAAAAAGGACACATTTAGGCAAAGCAAGCAGCTGTGATATATTCTATATTTTGGATATTTTTCCTAAACAATCTCATATTTGCCTTTGACACTTTTTTTCGGCCAAGTGCCTTATATACTGTTTGTTTCCACTCACCAAAGGCACTTGAACACTATTTTATTCAATTAGTTATAAATCTTTTGCAGTTGCTTGGTTATGAAGTCATGGCCAGTTGTGAAGAAGCATGTTGTCCATAAGTACGAAATTTGATCAACAAATTTTGAATTAAGGAACCAGTGCATACAAAATAACCAAGCATAGATCCTAAATAAACCAGAAGGCTTCAATAAACACATAACCAACCTAGAAAGGAAGCAGTATTCTTAAATCAACTCATTCCTACAACAATCCAAGAATTGAATCAGGACAGACAATCATATGATGAATAGCGCGTAAAATTCTAAATGAAACTGATGAGCAGCATGAAATGGTTGCAGGGGAGAATATGTTAGTCAAAAAGTGGAAGAATCATTGAATATGAAGACATTCACAATCTATAGCAGGCAAGAATTGAATCATAGCAGAGATACCAATACTCTTTGTAGGGGATGAACATCCATGGTAATGGTGAAGGAAGAGTAGTATCCAATGTAGAAGCTACCCTGAACATATAAAAATGTGATAGATATAGATAGATAGATAAAGGAACAAAGTTTGAATTTCAGTAACTACAAAACGATAGAGCAGCAAGAAGAAAACTAAATAGGCATAGAAGACACACCATTTCCCAGTGAGGACACCATGAGTAAATTTAGCAAAAAAAGAACCAAAAACCCCATAAAAGACATTTTTATAGTGAGGCACAGCTAGCTCTCCTGAAATATAATTTCAGTTAACTTGGATGTAGAGCTGGATGCTTTGATTCATTGATTATTGTTCATCTCATGAAAAAATTTATGGCCAATCATTCACTAGAACATTTTGAATACCTTCCCTACCAGCCAAATTAAGCAAACATTATGCAAAGCAAACTACCGTGTGGATGCTCTTACTAAACTTGGAATTTCTGTAATTAGTACTTATGTTTTATCCTATAACCCACTGTTTGTGGTGGAGAATTTGGTATCCTTGATAAGAGGGCAGATCTTGTAATAGACTTGTGACTATTTAATTTCTATGCATATTCCTATTTTCCCAAAAAAAGATATGTATCCTTTTTTTCTAATTCCGTCAAAGCTAATTAGTCATAAGATACTTGAAACTCATGTCATAAATTTTCAGATTTGAATTTTGTTTTCATTTATGGCTTGGTCTTTGACAATTAATTTCATAATTTGTTTTCATTTTCAAAAGAATTATTCAAGAACACAATACATATAAATGTTAAACCAAAATTTGGCCCCCAAAGAGTTGCTTGGATCATGGAAGAGATGACTTTGATTTCAAGCTTAATGGTTCAACAAAAAGCCTCAGTTCACCAAAGATTGTGGATTAAAGGTTCCTAAATTTAGGATTTTGGATTTAGACGAATATTTTTTGGTTAATCCAGTGTTCTAACTTCTGATCACAAGGTAGGGGAACTCTACATTTGGTAATTGTGGGAAAAGAAGTAATTAAAATTTCCTTAAAAAAATAAGGTGATGTGAAATTTGCCACTCATGTTTACCAATGCATTTGAGAGATAGAGAGAGAGAGAGAGGGTACAGAAAAGCATGGGATTAAACAATAAGTAGCCAAATCACAATACTCAATTAACTCTCTTTATCCTTTCCAAAATTTTCCGATTCAACCAAAATAAAATACAAAAAGCATTCACTCCATTTAAAGATAAGGCATATCATTTTTAGCCTTCCATCACTCATCAGTGAACTCAATACCAAACATTGGCACCTTACCAATTATTTGATTACCATCATCCTCATCACCAACATCCATGGCAGATCTTTTTCTGACATAATCTACTTTGAAGTCATAGTCATCGTCCATGGCATCTTCTGGGATTGATTTTTCAGCTTTTTTCCTTCTCTTCTTCTCTGCTTTCTTCATCTTTGTATTAAGCATACCTTCAACGGCATATAACTTCTCATTCTGCCTGCTAGCAGCAGTTTTTCCTTTGTTCATGCCTTCTTCATCTTCTTCACATGCCATGGACACATCGTCACCATCATTATCCATGTCTTTGGGGCCTTCACCACTTTGGATTGAATGTTTTGGTTCATCATTCTAATGCATAAAAATGTAAAAAAAGTTGGACATTAAGGTATTAGTTTCATACATTTAAAAAACAACGTATAATTAAAACAATGAGGAGGTGTGCTCCTCTCAAGGATGGAGACTTGGAGCACCCAAAGTCACTTCACAGCCTAAGACCATAAATAGATGCTTAAAACTAAGAGAGCTCACAAACCTCTAGTAAATCCTCATCAAAATTGAGGGGGCAACTCGGAGGAACTTCCACAGGGTTGAGATCATCAACAGACTTGAGGCTTCCAATGAATGAAGATTCAGTGTCATAAACCTCATCAATGTTAAATTCTTTCCCAAGCTCAGAAACAATCTTGGCCTCTGATGGATCTCCTTGATTCCTAATTGGGGGCATGGTGTAATATGGAATCTTACCTACAAAAAATCAAATTACTAACTTACTTTTTTTATATAAGTAAAACAATAGATAATTAGGGGCATTCGAGAATTGAACTCAACACCTCTAACACCCAAATTATTAACATCACTTTGCGTCTTTATATATTACAATTTGCTTTTCTTGTTCTCCCTTTGTTTGTTTGCATATTCCCAGGGCACATAAACCATAAATGCCTAACACATACCCTGATTCCAGTCATGCAGAACAATTCTTGCAGCAGCTTCCACATCCACAACACCACCCTTTTTCAGCTTACCCCTAACAGTAGCCACTTTTTGAAGGAAGTCATCGACCGAGTCAAAGCTTGGGAGCTTGTACAAAGTTACCAACATGTTGGGTGGGCAACGCCTTAGAATCTCCTTCACTGCACAGATGAGACAAGGACAATATAATATCAAAGTTTGTTGATATAACTTAATATAATAACACAGAATCCACAAAAATTTTCCTATCCAAAGGACTTCTTCCTAAAGAAATATGCACCAGAATTTCTAAATAGATTATTTTGTTTGATAATTGAATAGTTGGGGGTGGGGGGATTTGAACCTGGGCGTCTCCGTTAGAAACACTAGGAGGCGCCAATTAAGCTTAATAGATAGTGGAGAATACATATTAATAGAATTTGACGTCACTGTAGCTTCTTCAATTAACATTTATTGTCCTTGATTCTATATATGCAATCTCCTTACATACAAAGGCAGTTGGAGGGAGAATGTGAATTAATAAAGGAATAGAATGCTGTATTTCCTTTGCCACATGAAAAGGTACTCAAGCAGAATAGCAAATAAACCAGCACAAGGACAAAGGATGAGTTCACTCACCTGGACCAATCGGGTCATCCAACTTCTCGATTCTTTTGCAATTATGAAGAGTTATAGATGCATCATTTGCTCCAGATCTAAGCATCACAACACCAGGGCAGTCTAACAATTTTACATTCTTGTCTAACTGAACCTCTTGCATAGATCTTGTTAAGCCAGGAGTAGAACCAACATTGACAACATGGGATCTCTTTAAGCTATTAATGAGACTACTCTTACCAACATTAGGCAAGCCAATAACACCAACTGTAATTGATTTCTTGATCTGCCATAAATAACAGAGCACAATTGTTAATATGGCTGGCACTATTATTCGAACTCTAAAACCCAAATTTAAACAAGAGTTTACACACACACATATTATCAAAAAAAAAAAAAAAAAAGAGTTTACACACAAAAATATGCATATATAAAAGGAAAAACAAAACACGTTACCGGTGGGGATTCAAGCAGTCAGACCAGTGGCGGAGCCAGGATTTTAGGTTAGAGGGGGCAAGATCAAAAGAGAGTAAAATTAATTAATTGATATTAATAACAAAATAAATAAACAACTATATGCAAATGTAATTTTCATATACAATTAAAATTTGGGTTTGGAAAAAAAAAAAAAAAAACTTGGGTTTGAGACTGAAAAATGTTGGTGAGAAAAGAAAAAAATGTTATACGTAACAGAGGTGCTATGAGTAGTTCTAAACCATAAATTATTTTACAATGTTTTTGCCAAAATTTTGATATGACAGACTATGAATGATTAATAAATACTAACACATAAATTCACAATTTTTTTTTCAACAATCACACTTTGCCATGCAACAGTTGTGACAAAAAGTTATGAAAAATTGTGGATGTCAACTTTTTTGAGGTGCTACAATGACTAGTGAATGAAAGTATTTTTTTTTTTTTTTTTTGGTCATAATTCTTTTCAGCAAAATAGCGGTGGAGAAGTAGGCTGTACAAGTGGTTTTATTTTATTATAATATTATTATAAGGTAGGACCTATTAATTTTTTAAAAAGAGTTGCAGTGGCCCTAAATGTGAAATTGTTTTCTTACAATAAACTAATACATGGTACAAGTACAATATGTATGTAAAAATACTGATTGTCCTGGTGTATGCAAATAAGACCTGGTACTATATATTATTTGAGAATTTTTGGGGCATCAGGGGGGGCAAATGCCCCCCCTCGCCCCCCCTTCCCTCCGCCCCTGAGTCAGACAGTGGCCAAAGATTTTCCCCTCTCTCTTTCTCTCGTAAGATTGTTCTTTCACTTAACTGATGGCCACAGTATGGTGTAGTATTACAAACTTAGATGTATTTGTTTTTCTGTTGAAACTCAAATTGAAGAAGAAGAAGAAAGAAGGGAGCTGAAGCAGGGTTTTGAGTTTCTCGTGAAACGGAAAACGACGACGTTCTGTGGATTTCAATTTGATTTAATTCATGTGAAAGACAGAAAGAGCAGTTTTGGGAAGGCCGAAGTGACCAAAAAAAATTACATGTTAAAGGTCTCGAGTGGGTCTTGGTGCCTGTGTGTTACTTGACGGCCACGTAAGCGAGTCCACTAATGAAGGGGTGGATTTGCTTTTACTAACGGAATGAAACTTTTAGGTGTAAAATCCAAGTAATTCTAAACTTTGGAGTATACTTTGCAATTTAGCTTATAATATATTAGATTTTTTAAATTAAGTTATTTATATTTGTTATTTGAAAGTGTTTTTAAATTTTGTAAAAAAAAAAAAAAAACAATAATACATTTTACATTCAAGTATTATCGGGTTCCAGTTATGATTTAAGGCTTTTAATGTTTTAAAACTATAGTTTGGCAGTTTGTCTTTTACTTAACTCTTGATTTTCTCTGAGGAACACCTTAGGTTGCTTTGCTAATTTTTGAGTCTTAATTGCTTGGCTGTCTTCAGACATGAAGTCTCTGTGTGGTGGATGAATTATTAGCCTTCATTAGCTTATTTTGTTTATTGTGTAAAGTACAACTGTTCCTTAAAAAGGGTGATATTTTGAAAAGTTGTACATTCTCTTTTAGGGTGAAAATATGCTTATCCAAATGAAGCTTTAGCGAGGTGACAAATCATTTACTTAGGGAGGTTTTGCTTCATTTTCGAAGAGAAAGCAGGGCCTCAAGGGTTTGCAAAAGAAAGAGAGAAATTGTAAATAATAATGCCATGAACTAAGATTCAATCATTTCTTGAAAACCTTAGATGAATGAATGAAAGAGAGCATAGTGCATCCTCTATGACTAAATTTACTAATACAATAGTTCAAACAAAACAATAGTAAATGCGTAGTAAAAAGCTAAAGTTTTGTGTCCTCCACCTCATGCATGTGTTAAACCAAACACTTATGAGTTATGATACCTGTTTCAAAATGAATATATGTACTTACGTGGTCCCAATAAGTAATCTTGTCTGTATATTGATGTATTGTTTGTACAATTTACAACGCTCCTTTCACAGGAGCTGTGGTCGGGTCAAGTTGCCACATGCTTTTGTTGCCGAAAAAATGACACAGAGAAAGAGGGATATTTAATAGGAACTAAATATTTTATTATATTAGGTCAATGCAAAAACTCTAATTTATAATATCGTTTTTATACTCTAGGGACACAACACGGAAAAATATTTATAACTTCCCCACCAGGACCTATTCCCCCATTTGGAGTTGGGTGGAGAAGTAAAATTAATCCTTGTTCACACATCATATTGTTTTCATTATCTTTTTTTGCATAAGGAATATAGAATAAATAAATAATAAAAAAGAACACATTTAGGCAAAGCAAGCAGCTGTGATATATTCTATATTTTGGATATTTTTCCTAAACAATCTCATATTTGCCTATGACACTTTTTTTCGGCCAAGTGCCTTATATACTGTTTGTTTCCACTCACCAAAGGCACTTGAACACTATTTTATTCAATTAGTTATAAATCTTTTGCAGTTGCTTGGTTATGAAGTCATGGCCAGTTGTGAAGAAGCATGTTGTCCATAAGTACGAAATTTGATCAACAAATTTTGAATTAAGGAACCAGTGCATACAAAATAACCAAGCATAGATCCTAAATAAACCAGAAGGCTTCAATAAACACATAACCAACCTAGAAAGGAAGCAGTATTCTTAAATCATAATTTTGTAAAAAAAAAAAAAAAACAATAATACATTTTACATTCAAGTATTATCGGGTTCCAGTTATGATTTAAGGCTTTTAATGTTTTAAAACTATAGTTTGGCAGTTTGTCTTTTACTTAACTCTTGATTTTCTCTGAGGAACACCTTAGGTTGCTTTGCTAATTTTTGAGTCTTAATTGCTTGGCTGTCTTCAGACATGAAGTCTCTGTGTGTTGGATGAATTATTAGCCTTCATTGGCTTATTTTGTTTACTGTGTAAAGTACAACTGTTCCTTAAAAAGGGTGATATTTTGAAAAGTTGTACATTCTCTTTTAGGGTGAAAATATGCTTATTCAAATGAAGCTTTAGCGAGATGACAAATCATTTACTTAGGGAGGTTTTGCTTCATTTTTGAAGAGAAAGCAGGGCCTCAAGGGTTTGCAAAAGAAAGAGAGAAATTGTAAATAATAATGCCATGAACTAAGATTCAATCATTTCTTGAAAACCTTAGATGAATGAATGAAAGAGAGTACAGTGCATCCTCTATGACTAAATTTACTAATACAATAGTTCAAACAAAACAATAGTAAATGCGTAGTAAAAAGCTAAAGTTTTGTGTCCTCCACCTCATGCATGTGTTAAACCAAACACTTATGAGTTATGATACCTTTTTCAAAATGAATATATGTACTTACGTGGTCCCAATAAGTAATCTTGTCTTTATATTGATGTATTGTTTGTACAATTTACAACGCTCCTTTCACAGGAGCTGTGGTCGGGTCAAGTTGCCACATTCTTTTGTTGCCGAAAAAAAGACACAGAGAAAGAGGGATATTTAATAGGAACTAAATATTTTATTATATTAGGTCAATGCAAAAACTCTAATTTATAATATCGTTTTTATACTCTAGAGACACAACACGGAAAAATATTTATAACTTCCCCACCAGGACCTATTCCCCCATTTGGAGTTGGGTGGAGAAGTAAAATTAATCCTTGTTCACACATCATATTGTTTTCATTATCTTTTTTTGCATAAGGAATATAGAATAAATAAATAATAAAAAAGAACACATTTAGGCAAAGCAAGCAGCTGTGATATATTCTATATTTTGGATATTTTTCCTAAACAATCTCATATTTGCCTATGACACTTTTTTTCGGCCAAGTGCCTTATATACTGTTTGTTTCCACTCACCAAAGGCACTTGAACACTATTTTATTCAATTAGTTATAAATCTTTTGCAGTTGCTTGGTTATGAAGTCATGGCCAGTTGTGAAGAAGCATGTTGTCCATAAGTACGAAATTTGATCAACAAATTTTGAATTAAGGAACCAGTGCATACAAAATAACCAAGCATAGATCCTAAATAAACCAGAAGGCTTCAATAAACACATAACCAACCTAGAAAGGAAGCAGTATTCTTAAATCAACTCATTCCTACAACAATCCAAGAATTGAATCAGGACAGACAATCATATGATGAATAGCGCGTAAAATTCTAAATGAAACTGATGAGCAGCATGAAATGGTTGCAGGGGAGAATATGTTAGTCAAAAAGTGGAAGAATCATTGAATATGAAGACATTCACAATCTATAGCAGGCAAGAATTGAATCATAGCAGAGATACCAATACTCTTTGTAGGGGATGAACATCCATGGTAATGGTGAAGGAAGAGTAGTATCCAATGTAGAAGCTACCCTGAACATATAAAAATGTGATAGATATAGATAGATAGATAAAGGAACAAAGTTTGAATTTCAGTAACTACAAAACGATAGAGCAGCAAGAAGAAAACTAAATAGGCATAGAAGACACACCATTTCCCAGTGAGGACACCATGAGTAAATTTAGCAAAAAAAGAACCAAAAACCCCATAAAAGACATTTTTATAGTGAGGCACAGCTAGCTCTCCTGAAATATAATTTCAGTTAACTTGGATGTAGAGCTGGATGCTTTGATTCATTGATTATTGTTCATCTCATGAAAAAATTTATGGCCAATCATTCACTAGAACATTTTGAATACCTTCCCTACCAGCCAAATTAAGCAAACATTATGCAAAGCAAACTACCGTGTGGATGCTCTTACTAAACTTGGAATTTCTGTAATTAGTACTTATGTTTTATCCTATAACCCACTGTTTGTGGTGGAGAATTTGGTATCCTTGATAAGAGGGCAGATCTTGTAATAGACTTGTGACTATTTAATTTCTATGCATATTCCTATTTTCCCAAAAAAAGATATGTATCCTTTTTTTATAATTCCGTCAAAGCTAATTAGTCATAAGATACTTGAAACTCATGTCATAAATTTTGAGATTTGAATTTTGTTTTCATTTATGGCTTGGTCTTTGACAATTAATTTCATAATTTGTTTTCATTTTCAAAAGAATTATTCAAGAACACAATACATATAAATGTTAAACCAAAATTTGGCCCCCAAAGAGTTGCTTGGATCATGGAAGAGATGACTTTGATTTCAAGCTTAATGGTTCAACAAAAAGCCTCAGTTCACCAAAGATTGTGGATTAAAGGTTCCTAAATTTAGGATTTTGGATTTAGACGAATATTTTTTGGTTAATCCAGTGTTCTAACTTCTGATCACAAGGTAGGGGAACTCTACATTTGGTAATTGTGGGAAAAGAAGTAATTAAAATTTCCTTAAAAAAATAAGGTGATGTGAAATTTGCCACTCATGTTTACCAATGCATTTGAGAGATAGAGAGAGAGAGAGAGGGTACAGAAAAGCATGGGATTAAACAATAAGTAGCCAAATCACAATACTCAATTAACTCTCTTTATCCTTTCCAAAATTTTCCGATTCAACCAAAATAAAATACAAAAAGCATTCACTCCATTTAAAGATAAGGCATATCATTTTTAGCCTTCCATCACTCATCAGTGAACTCAATACCAAACATTGGCACCTTACCAATTATTTGATTACCATCATCCTCATCACCAACATCCATGGCAGATCTTTTTCTGACATAATCTACTTTGAAGTCATAGTCATCGTCCATGGCATCTTCTGGGATTGATTTTTCAGCTTTTTTCCTTCTCTTCTTCTCTGCTTTCTTCATCTTTGTATTAAGCATACCTTCAACGGCATATAACTTCTCATTCTGCCTGCTAGCAGCAGTTTTTCCTTTGTTCATGCCTTCTTCATCTTCTTCACATGCCATGGACACATCGTCACCATCATTATCCATGTCTTTGGGGCCTTCACCACTTTGGATTGAATGTTTTGGTTCATCATTCTAATGCATAAAAATGTAAAAAAAGTTGGACATTAAGGTATTAGTTTCATACATTTAAAAAACAACGTATAATTAAAACAATGAGGAGGTGTGCTCCTCTCAAGGATGGAGACTTGGAGCACCCAAAGTCACTTCACAGCCTAAGACCATAAATAGATGCTTAAAACTAAGAGAGCTCACAAACCTCTAGTAAATCCTCATCAAAATTGAGGGGGCAACTCGGAGGAACTTCCACAGGGTTGAGATCATCAACAGACTTGAGGCTTCCAATGAATGAAGATTCAGTGTCATAAACCTCATCAATGTTAAATTCTTTCCCAAGCTCAGAAACAATCTTGGCCTCTGATGGATCTCCTTGATTCCTAATTGGGGGCATGGTGTAATATGGAATCTTACCTACAAAAAATCAAATTACTAACTTACTTTTTTTATATAAGTAAAACAATAGATAATTAGGGGCATTCGAGAATTGAACTCAACACCTCTAACACCCAAATTATTAACATCACTTTGCGTCTTTATATATTACAATTTGCTTTTCTTGTTCTCCCTTTGTTTGTTTGCATATTCCCAGGGCACATAAACCATAAATGCCTAACACATACCCTGATTCCAGTCATGCAGAACAATTCTTGCAGCAGCTTCCACATCCACAACACCACCCTTTTTCAGCTTACCCCTAACAGTAGCCACTTTTTGAAGGAAGTCATCGACCGAGTCAAAGCTTGGGAGCTTGTACAAAGTTACCAACATGCTGGGTGGGCAACGCCTTAGAATCTCCTTCACTGCACAGATGAGACAAGGACAATATAATATCAAAGTCTGTTGATATAACTTAATATAATAACACAGAATCCACAAAAATTTTCCTATCCAAAGGACTTCTTCCTAAAGAAATATGCACCAGAATTTCTAAATAGATTATTTTGTTTGATAATTGAATAGTTGAGGGTGGGGGGATTTGAACCTGGGCGTCTCCGTTAGAAACACTAGGAGGCACCAATTAAGCTTAATAGATAGTGGAGAATACATATTAATAGAATTTGACGTCACTGTAGCTTCTTCAATTAACATTTATTGTCCTTGATTCTATATATGCAATCTCCTTACATACAAAGGCAGTTGGAGGGAGAATGTGAATTAATAAAGGAATAGAATGCTGTATTTCCTTTGCCACATGAAAAGGTACTCAAGCAGAATAGCAAATAAACCAGCACAAGGACAAAGGATGAGTTCACTCACCTGGACCAATCGGGTCATCCAACTTCTCGATTCTTTTGCAATTACGAAGAGTTATAGATGCATCATTTGCTCCAGATCTAAGCATCACAACACCAGGGCAGTCTAACAATTTTACATTCTTGTCTAACTGAACCTCTTGCATAGATCTTGTTAAGCCAGGAGTAGAACCAACATTGACAACATGGGATCTCTTTAAGCTATTAATGAGACTACTCTTACCAACATTAGGCAAGCCAATAACACCAACTGTAATTGATTTCTTGATCTGCCATAAATAACAGAGCACAATTGTTAATATGGCTGGCACTATTATTCGAACTCTAAAACCCAAATTGAAAAATATGGCATAACAAGTACCATTCAGTAGTAAAAAAAAAATGGTAAAATAATCTTCACCATGTTTCCTAATTGAGAAGCTTTAATATGTGGAATAAAAACACCATTAACACAGGTTTTGAAGGCCGTACTTTGGGACCAACTTCGAGAACAAAACTTCCTAAAGAGAACATTAGGTTTTGGTCAACTAAGCATATATTTGCCCGATATCCACTAGAACAAAAGAAATAAGTATTGCATAAACAATGATCTAACTGACTCATATCAACTGAATAATCATCAACTTTTCAAACCTGTTTCACCTCATCCATAATATTTACTTTCCAAACAACTGCACAAAGACTCTTTGTAACAATAACTAACGTCCAACCAAGTAGAATGAGATATAGCAAGTCAAGCAGACTCCACATGCTATCATATAAACTAATTTGTTCAAAAAAATTCAATAAATACATGTTGCATGCATGCAGATCAAGACAACACAAGCACAGGTACAATAAAAAGCATAATGCTATATCACTGATGGGACACACGTAAGTCATTGTGAATTAAATATCTGGTCATTGCTTGGTAGACTTACATCATGGCTTCTTGAGTAATTCTTCAACAATTTAATAAGCGTTTCAGCTCCTAGACAATCACTAGTTTGTAGAAGATTGCTTGGTTTTGCTGCCTTTGAGCTTGATTTCCACCCTAGGTTTGATCTTTGCTCTTGTGTACTGCACTTAAATGCAACAGCTGGTAATTCTTCCCTAAGATACTTAAGCCACTTCTCAACAGCTTCTCTAGGAACAAGATCTGAGACACAAGTGACAAAGGTAAATAAAACAAGATGAAACCATATGGACAAGGAAAATAGGTGAGATATCTCTCGGTCATTGCATGTAACATAGTCTATGAACTTAAATGGCAGCCATTATATGATTAATTGCTGTTTGATTGTGAATATACAGAGCAGACTCAGAGTTATATCCGTCTATTATTAGAATGATGGTCCTCTGATATTTTGGTCATGCCATTCCATTACAAATCTAATCATAATGTGCTTTTTAACTGTTTACATTTTCTAACTTATCCAAATTTATATGAACATAAGAGTCATTACACAAAAACTAAACACCTTAAACATGCATGAGAGAGAGAGAGAGAGCAAAAGATTACCAATTTTATTCAGAAGCAATACTAGATGCTTATTAGGGCCTGCTTTCATCACCAAATTCTCCATATCAACACAACGAGTACCTAGGGGATCACGAGCATCAAGAACTTCCAAAATGACATCTGATGCTTCAATGACCTTCACCAACTCCTTGTAAAAAGCCCTATCTGAGTTGTCTGTATGAAAATAAGAGATGTTAAAAATAGCACAAAGATAAGTACACATAGACAGTAGATCCAATGAAAAAAAATTCCCACCAAGAACACATATTTAAAAAAAAAAAAAAAAAATAAAAAAAAAAAAGAAGAAGAAGAAGAAAGAATCAATGTACCCCGGTTTTTCCCAACTCCAGTGGAAATATCTTTAACATTCAGTTCTCCAGGAGAAGCGGATGTAGCCAATTTAGAGCTATCATCATCCTCTAGTAACCCCAACTTTCTCTTTTGAGCCTGTAGAGTACACCACTATGAATTTAAGGATTGAAGGGACGAAGCAAAAGTGATAACTGGTTGCATTCCATATACATTAGAGGAAGTACAGCAAGGTTCATAACTAATCAGTAAACTATCACAATTTAAGTTTCACCCATGAGTGATTGTTTTTTTTTTATAACACAATTTTATTAGAATGAAAAACAAACCCAGTACACCAGCAGTGTACTAAAGGAGAAGCACTATCAATTCAAAATACAATGCTCAAACAATTCTAAAAGCAAGAAACAAGGCGGAGAAAGAAAAGCAGCACTCCAATCCATCAAAGTACGAAGGAAGAAGGCTTTAATTTCAAGGATAGTCCGCTCACATCACTTAAAACTTCTGAAATTCTGTTCTTGCCAAAGGCACCGCATAATGCAATGTGGCACAGCCTTCCAAAAAGCATGTTTCTATGCTTGCCAAAAGACCCCTGCCAAGCTGTTGAATTAATAACCTTTAGTCCCTATCAAACTTAAAGCAATCACTCTTTGAGATAGGTAGATAATGGTGTACCACAAAGGATGCCATTACCTCTTGACTATCACTTGAACCCCTAAAGTCATCGTTTCTAAAAAATGTAAAGGTGATCGATTTTAGTCCCTAACTAACAAACGTAAAAGTGATTGCTTCTAGTCCCACCCTATTATGTATGGGACTAAAACAGTAATGCTACAGACACCACAAAGTAAGCAGGTTTCGCTTGGTTTTCATTTGGGCCCACTGACATCACTTTATCACGCATTTTATGAAAATCTGTGTCTCTAGACGAATTGAGACGAAAATCTTAGCAAACTGTATTCAAGTCTTTATTTTGCCATGAACCCAAAATTTAAAAAATCCTACTTTATTCATAAAGCAAATGTATAGCTCCATGTATATACACACACAATCAAAATCTAAGCATGTCGATGAAGTTTAGCAAAAATGAACCATACCCTTTCTTTGCGCAGGGCTTTCTTTTGTTCCAATTCCTCGATCACACGGGAGCGACGAGCTTCAAGAGCCTTGAGCTCCTGCTCCTTGAAAGGCCAATCATTAGGAATTCCAGGGTCTTTCTCTACCTTAGTCTTGCGATTAAGCCCCAATTTCTTCGCCTCCTTCGCTTTCTTCCTATGGTGCTCCTTCACTTTCCTTATGATCTTGTGCTTCTTCTTCAGAGGTACCCTCTTGCTCTTGCTCTCTGAAACACACAAACAAAAGAGAGATTTTTAAGAAAAAATTTAGGGAATTTTCAAACTGGGGATTGTGCGAAATTTTCAATTAGCTTACTTTTGCTCCTCTTCACCATTTTTGAGAGATCTTGGAATTACCGTACAGAGCAAAAAAAAACGAAACCCTAATTTCGTTTTCTAGGGTTTTAGCTAGGGTTTACCGGTTTAGTCGTTTAGACTTTAGAATGAGAATAAAATTCGGGATCGGGTCCGGAGTCCGGAGTCCGGACCAAACAAAAAACCACAGAAAGATGGATAGTGGTACTTAAGCAAGATAACCTAAAAAAAAAAAAAAAAAATTAATTGAGGTCATTAATAATTAGCTAATAATAAAAAAATTATAAATAATAATAATAGTACTAAATAAATAAAATTTTCAAAAGCAATTAAAAATTTTTCATAATGTTTTAATTTAGATTATTATAGTTACTAATATTTAGGATCCGTTTATATACAACTTATTTTGCTGAAAACTGAAAACACTGTAGCAAATAAGTGAAAAATACTAGCTGATTATCTTTGGGTCCGAGTACTATAGCTCAGCTAAAAGTATTTAAGGGTTGTGTTTTTACTCTTTTTTTTTTTTTCTTCTATTTACTCCTCACCCACCCGAACACATGTGTCTTCGAGAAGAGAGGTCCATGCCCACAAAAGAAATCCACGAGGAAGACCTACATCGGTTCGACACCGGCAAAGAGCCGAGGAAGACAACCCAATCGGTGGGTTTGATTGGTTTGATATGGGAAGTCAGTGATGCTGGGTGAGGTTGAGATTAGTGATGGGTTTGATTTGCATTTGCTGGATAGATCCGTTTGATCGGTTGTGTTTGCTGGGTTTGATCGGTTGATGGGTTTGATTTTTTTTTTTTCACATGGGTTTGATTTTTTTTCACATGGATTTGATTCATATGGTTTTGGTTTCACTTTTTTGATCTTCTGTTTTGATGGGTTTGCTAAGTTTCAAGAACATGAATAGTCATGTTCTGGGAAGAACATGAAGAACATGAAAAACGGTGCGTTGAAGGAAAAAAACGCTACGCGTTTCAGTTCAGTTTTGCGTTTAATTAGAAGCTACTGTAGCAGTCAATCCCATGGATATACAAACCCCAGACGCAAGACGTGACTCTTAGACGCTATCCAAACGCATACTTATAACCTATACTTTTATTGTTCGGGTGGTCCCACATTATGTCAAATTTGGGTTTAAATGGGATGGGATGGTCACCACACATGCGAACCCTTTTTGTCATTAGAAAAAAAATGTTATAATATTTAGTCTTTAATTTTAATTTTTAAAGTCTAATAAAAAAATTTCCTAAAAAAAAAAAACTCTAATAAAAATCAATTATGATGTGTGTATATACTATATATTTATAAACAACAAATGCATACATGCCAAATCTGTAGCTCAGCGTTTAAACCTCCCTAG
Source organism: Quercus suber (assembly GCF_002906115.3). Classification (NCBI taxonomy): domain Eukaryota; kingdom Viridiplantae; phylum Streptophyta; class Magnoliopsida; order Fagales; family Fagaceae; genus Quercus; species Quercus suber. The sequence continues at coordinate 464,449 of NW_027069766.1, read as the reverse complement.
CCAATCGGTTGGAGAATGAAAATTGGGGGATAAAAAATAATTAATTTTTCCTCACATGTGTTTTGTTAGAACTTGGAATGATAGAAAAGTTGAGTGATGGAAAACTCTTGTTCTTCTTTTTTAATTGGGTAGAAAAATGAGAAGATAAAAAATGTAGTTTGTATGAATTTTCTCTTATGTCCCTATTACATAATATATGGGAATAATTTTTTTTTTTTTGAGAAAATATATAAGATATAATTAGACACATTATAAAAGTGACACAAAACAATTATTACTTTATTAAAATTTCTTTCTCTATTTATTTAATTATTTATATATAAAAAAATGTGATTAATTAAATTGGTTAAAATAGTATATTAAAAAAATAAAAAACACAAATTTTAGATATTTTCAAATTAAAAAAAATAGTACACATGATGTAGCCCAATTGGGATATCAGTGGACAACAAACAGCGAAACAAATTTGTTTTTTTTTAGAATATTAAACTTGGTGCGTTGAGTACTAACCATTAAAGGTTATAATTATTTCTTGACTTCTTTGATACAAATAATTTTTCTACAGTAACAAATAAATGGCAAAGGTAGTGTAGGGACCGGAGAATAATTACAACATCCCTCTTTTGCTCCCACCCAAAAAAAAAAAATTTATGGCTTGCTCAACTGACTCCGACGAGTCTAGTGATAGGCGTCCTCCACCAAAACCCGAGCTACTCTAGTCAACCAAAAAACACTACAAGAACTTTCGAATCTACCTAGATACGATATCTATTAGACCTTTCGCAACTCAAATATGACCACGTTTGTCTTTCTGCATTTAAATCCACTCAGATGCACTCAAATTCAGTGATGATTGACTTTGAATTGCTCAGATCAGGCAACGTTTGGCTCAGATTTGCTCAAATATGGCCGAATCTCTCTCCTCCACTCAAATCCAGTGAAGATCTAACACCATCCACCCACCACCACTCCTTCATCGATTTCAACCAAACTGACTGATCATCCACCAAAGCCCAATCCCAATGCATCCACAAATTCATATATCAGATGGGAAAAGAAAAAAAAAAAAAAAAATTACAATACCAGCAAAACTGTGGAAATATTTAATTTTTTTATTTATTTTATCTTATGCTTTAATTAATTACTTATCCACGTAGCTGATTTAATATAAAAACTAACTCTATAAAAAAATATATAAAAAATTAATTTTCAAAATGATTATAAAAAAATAGCCGTTGGCTCACCGCCTTTGCGCCGACTATTATAAGGCATCATCGTCATTCTTTCCATCAAAATTCTCATTCTCACTCTCTCTCTCTCTCTCTGAATTCACTCTCTCTCTCTCTCTCTCTCTCTCTCTCTCTCTCCCTCAGAT
>NW_027069766.1:289963-461235 GCF_002906115.3 Quercus suber | reverse complement strand
GACTCGACCTGTGGTGGTTGCTGGTCACCTCGAGTCTTCACTTCTTCCACTTGACCTAGCGGGTCGAGTGGCAATTTGATCTCAAACTCAATCAGCTGACTAGTGGACAGCCCTAGTCCATATTATGACATTCCAAACAATGGGGTAGACAGGGAATTAGTTTCTTACATACCAATCACCTCTCCCAAATATCAACTTCAATACTTATTAATTTTTAGTTTTCTCCAATATTTCAAGTAAAGTTAATAGTAGAGGCAAAAAAAAGTACAATTTCTATTGCTAACTAATAAAGACATTATGAAAAAATCTTGTATACACAATGCCCCCTCATTTAATTGTTCACATAATTTGAAATGACACACAACTCATTCTTACCTAAACATAACATAAGAATTTTTCTCATTAGGTAAATTGTATTTCCTGACATGAGGTGAGTTGTTATTCTCCTCTTTGTTCTTTAATTATTATTAGCATTAATTTTGGGTAACTTTTAATTGGGAACATTATTTAAATTACTAAGACTCGTTTTGGTAAGATTTTGACAAATTATAACTTAGAAAAAAGATAAATTTCAAAAAGTTGTACATAAATAAGTTGGGCAAAATAAGCTAGCTAATAAGTGATTGGCCCGGTGTACTACATCTTTTCTTCTTTTTTAAATTTCATTTATGTAAAACTCTTTTACCAGAAAATTTCAAACTCTTTGTAGATCGTAAGCTTGGTTATTTTTTTACCATGATTGTTTTAAACTCAATTTTTTGATAGTGAGTTTACAATTTTTTTTTTTTTTTGGAGTTTGAATTTCTAATCAAGTGAAGGCCTAACAATTTGGATATTCTAACCATCTTCAATTAGATCAAATGACAACATTAGTTGAGTTGCATACCTCTAATAATAGTGAATTATGAAAGTTAGTAGAGATTTACAGTTGGTATTAAGAGAGTTAATTTCATAATGGATATTGTTTTGGTTTAGTTTTTAGTAGTGATTGATATTTGTGTATTGTTTTTGGCATTACCACTATTTATATACTTAATATACACATATGTGTTATTATTATTTATGTATATATATGTATTTATTTATTTTTATGTTGGGTATATTGCAAACTACATCTTTAAATTTAGGAGTGTTTAGATTTTACACTTTAAAGTTTTACAATTTGGATTTTCCCCTCTAAAGTTTGGAGGTGTTTGGATTTTATACCCTAATATTTCAAAATTTGGATTTTATACCTTAAAGTTTAGAGGTACTTGGATTTTTACAACCCTAAAATCTGAAATTTCAGGGGTAAAATTCAAACGCCCCTAAACTTTGGAGAGTAAATCCAAACACCCGTAAAACTTAGGGGTAAAATCTAAATTCTAAAATATCAGGGTATAAAATCCAAACACCTCAAAACTTCAAGGGTAAAATCCAAAATCTAAACACTTCCAAACTTTAGGAGTGTAATTTGCAATTTATCCTTTTATGTTTATTAACATATAATTCAAAATCCATATATTTTATAAGCACAAATATTTGCTAAAATACAATAGTCCAATATATTAGTTTAAATATAATGTAATATATATAGTTAAACTGTTGGTATTAGGTGCCTCCAATCAATAATTTTAAACTTAGCTGAAGTAGTTTTATTAGGAACATAACTACAGCAGAAAATCAAATATTTCTTCTTTTGGGCAAGATACAGAGATGTGACATGTAAGCTTAAATTTGATTGTATTATTACTCCTTTAAAAAAAGAACTACTTTGAATTGTATAATAGTCAAAGTACAGCAAGAAATCATGTGAGTTTCTCATTCGTCTCCTTAATTTTGTTAGAGAGCAAGACGTAAAAATCATCAAGGTAAAAAAGAAAAAGAAAGGACAATATCCCCATAAAAAAAAAAATAAAGAATAATAACAACCAAGCTTAGCCTCAAATTTTAGGATTGGTTATACATCCTCAACAAACTAGTTAAATTGGCTCCATTTATTCAAAAAAAAAAAAAAAAAAAAAAAAAAAAGTAAAAAAAAAAAAAAAAAAATTACAATACCAGCAAAACTGTGGAAATATTTAATTTTTTTATTTATTTTATCTTATGCTTTAATTTTTTTTTTTTTTTTGATTGCATCTTATGCTTTAATTAATTACTTATCCACGTAGCTGATTTAATATAAAAACTAACTCTATAAAAAAATATATAAAAAATTAATTTTCAAAATGATTATAAAAAAATAGCCGTTGGCTCACCGCCTTTGCGCCGACTATTATAAGGCATCATCGTCATTCTTTCCATCAAAATTCTCATTCTCACTCTCTCTCTCCTCTCTGAATTCACTCTCTCTCTCTCTCTCTCTCCCTCCCTCAGATACCAAGCATACTTGAAGATGAGTTTTCTCCGGCGGAGGCTACCTTTGCCTCTGCCGTTAGGGGCGAGGTTTGAGCCCTCCGATGCAGTGCTTATTTCGAGTTACCTTTCTCCGAAGATTCGAAAGGAGGTTTTGGCTTGGGACGTCATCGGCTTTTCTGATGAAGTATACGATAAACCCCCATGGGAATTCTGTACGGACTCGACGGCGGTGTTGGATGATGAGAAGCATTACTTCTTCACACTGTTAAAGAGGGGGAAGAATCGCGTGCTTCGTTCTGTTGGTTCCTATGGGACTTGGCATGAGAGTTCCACCAAGAAAATCTATGATTCTGGGTCTGGCTCTGGGAAGACGATTATTGGGTTCAACAAATTGTTGAATTTCAGGGTGAAGGGTGAGGGTAAGGAGATGATGAACACTGATTGGTTAATGCATGAGTTTAGTGTTGCTGAAAAGGGCTCCGACTTGGTTCTCTGTGTAATTTACAAAAAGATTAAGAAGAAGGAGGAGAGGAGTTTGGCTTTGGCTTTGGAAAGACCACCCTCTGTTGTTGTTGATTCTGGTATTTTGGGTTCTCCAAAGAGTGTTTTTGATCAGGTGGATTTCTTTGACAGAATTGATGACACGGACATTGGGGGTCAAGACCCATATGATGATCAAGACCCAGTTTTTTATTCTGGTATTTTGGGTTCTCCAAAGAGTGTTTTTGATCAGTTGGATTTCTTTGATGACACGGGCATGGGGGGTCAAGACCCGTATGATGATCAAGACCCATTTGATGAAAGTCCCAGATTTGCTGCCATTGATGGTCATTCACAATTCCAAGTCTTGGATTCACGAGAAGATGGGTTAACCAAGAACATGGGTTCTGAAGTTGAAGGATTTGATGGATTTGATGAAGCTGAGGTGGAGGCTCTTTTACTCGACCTTGCTGATGATACAGATCCTGATTTTGACCCCTTGAGTTTTCTGGATCTTCAGGATTTAGAAGAGGGTGCCCAGCCAAGCAAGAAGATGCGCTGTGACTTTTCGGATAGAGTACTTTTTTGATTTACTTACTTGTACTGGAGAGCAGAACTCCTGCCAACTCCAAGTCCAAGCATTAGAATAGGATAGTATCTTGTACTTACATTTTTTGTTCATTTTAATGCAATTCTCTTTATTTCTTTTATTTTGAAACAAAGTTACTGTTTACTGTTACTCTGATTGTGTATGTTATGATTTGAGTTTCAACAGAAAAACAAATACATTGTGCGACTACTTTGATTCTAAGTTTGTAACACTACACTGTTGACTGTACTGTGGCCATCTGTTATGTTATGATTTGAGCTCCCTTCTTCTTCTTCTTCAGTTTGAGTTTCAACAGAAAAACAAATACATCTTGCGACTACTTTGATTCTAAGTTTGTAACACTACACTGTTGACTGTACTGTGGCCATCTGTTAAGTGAAAGCACAAGCTTACGAGAGATAGAGGGGAAAATCTTTGGCCACTCTCTGACTGCTTGGCAAGAACAGAATTTCGTTATGTGGTGCCTTTGGCAAGAACAGAATTTTAGAAGTTTTCAGTGATGTAAACGGACTATCCTTGAAATTAAAGCCTTCTTCCTTCATACATTGCTGGATTGGAGTGCTGCTTTTCTTTCTCTGCCTTGTTTCTTGCTCTTAGAATTGTTTGAGCATTGTATTTTGAATTGATAGTACTTCTCCTCTAGTACACCGCCGGTGTACTGGGTTTGTTTTTCATTCTAATAAAATTTTGTGTTATAAAAAAAAAAGTTATCAATTCAAACTTTGGGGACTAACAATTGCTCATGAGTGAAACTTAAATTGTGATAGTTTACTGATTAGTTACGAACCTTGTTGTACTTCCTCTAATGTATATGGAATGCAACCAGTTATGACTTTTGCTTTGTCCTTTCAATCCTTAAATTCATAGTGGTACTCTACAGGCTCAAAAGAGAAAGTTGGGGTTACCAGAGGATGATGATAGCTCTAAATTGGCTACATCCGCTTCTCCTGGAGAACTGAATGTTAAAGATATTTCCACTGGAGTTGGGAAAAACCGGGGTATGTTGATTCTTTTTTTTATTATGTGTTGTTGGTGGAAGTTTTTTTTCATTGGATCTACTGTCTATGTCAACTTATCTTTGTGCTAATTTTAACATCTCTTATCTTCATTGGATCTACTGAAGAATACTTTTTATTTATACATCAGGTTTTAGATGCTAATTAATACAAGGCTTTAGTCTTTAATTAATACATCAGGTTTTACATCAGATTTGTGCCTAAAGTTAGGTTTAAAGCCACTATGATTTTCAATCCGTTTCTGCCTTTTCCTTTTTTTAGATTTAAGCATTTTAATTAGATTTTATATCCTAATGAATCCCCCCTTACCAAAAAAGAAGAAGAAGAAGCTTATTTCATGTAATTATAGGGTTGAAGTTGATATTCAATTTGAGTATAAACTCAATAAATAAACGTCTGTAGTCTATCTGTGGGGAAGGGAGGAGCAAAAAAAAGTTGGGTTGGGGGTTGTGCGTGAATTGATGACACGGACATTGGGGGTCAAGACCCATATGATGATCAAGACCCAGTTTTTTATTCTGGTATTTTGGGTTCTCCAAAGAGTGTTTTTGATCAGTTGGATTTCTTTGATGACACGGGCATGGGGGGTCAAGACCCGTATGATGATCAAGACCCATTTGATGAAAGTCCCAAATTTGCTGCCATTGTTGGTCATTCACAATTCCAAGTCTTGGATTCACGAGAAGATGGGTTAACCAAGAACATGGGTTCTGAAGTTGAACGATTTGATGGATTTGATGAAGCTGAGGTGGAGGCTCTTTTAGTCGACCTTGTTGATGATACAGATCCTGATTTTGACCCCTTGAGTTTTCTGGATCTTCAGGATTTAGAAGAGGATGCCCGGCCAAGCAAGAAGATGCGCTGTGACTTTTCGGATAGAGTACTTTTTTGATTTACTTACTTGTACTGGAGAGCAGAACTCCTGCCAACTCCAAGTCCAAGCATTAGAATAGGATAGTATCTTGTACTTGTATTGTTTGTTCATTTTAATGTAATTCTCTTTATTTCTTTTATTTTGAAACAAAGTTACTGTTTACTGTTACTCTGATTGTGTATGTTATGATTTGAGTTTCAACAGAAAAACAAATACATCTTGTACTGGGTTTGTTTTTCATTCTAATAAAACTTTGTGTTATAAAAAAAAAGTTATCAGTTCAAACTTTGGGGACTAACAATTGCTCATGAGTGAAACTTAAATTGTGATAGTTTACTGATTTATGTATATGGAATGCAACCAGTTATCACTTTTGCTTCGTCCTTTCAATCCTTAAATTCATAGTGGTACTCTACAGGCTCAAAAGAGAAAGTTGGGGTTACTAGAGGATGATGATAGCTCTAAATTGGCTACATCAGCTTCTCCTGGAGAACTGAATGTTAAAGATATTTCCACTGGAGTTGGGAAAAACCGGGGTATGTTGATTCTTTTTTTTATTATGTGTTCTTGGCAGAAGTTTTTTTCCATTGGATCTACTGTCTATGTCAACTTATCTTTGTGCTAATTTTAACATCTCTTATTTTCATACCGATAACTCAGATAGGGCTTTTTACAAGGAGTTGGTGAAGGTCATTGAAGCATCAGATGTCATTTTGGAAGTTCTTGATGCTCGTGATCCTCTAGGTACTCATTGTGTTGATATGGAGAATTTGGTGATGAAAGCAGGCCCTAATAAGTATCTAGTATTGCTTCTGAATAAAATTGGTAATCTTTTGCTCTCTCTCTCTCTCTCTCTCTCTCTCTCTCACATGCATGTTTAAGGTGTTTAGTTTTTGTGTAATGACTCTTATGTTCATATAAATTTGGATAAGTTAGAAAATGAAAACAGTTAAGAAGCACATTATGATTAGATTTGTAATGGAATGGCATGACCAAAATATCAGAGGACCATCATTCTATTAATAGACAGAAATAACTCTGAGTCTGCTCTGTATGTTCACAATCAAACAGCAATTAATCATATAATGGCTGCCATTTAAGTTCATAGACTATGCTACATGCAATGACTGAGAGTTGTCTTGCCTATTTTCCTTGTCCATATGCTTTCATCTTGTTTTATTTACCTTTGTCACTTGTGTCTCAGATCTTGTTCCTCGAAAAGCTGTTGAGAAGTGGCTTAAGTATCTTAGGGAAGAATTACCAGTTGTTGCATTTAAGTGCAGTACACAAGAGCAAAGATGAAACTTAGGGTGGAAATCAAGCTCAAAGGCAGCAAAACCAAGCAATCTTCTACAAACTAGTGATTGTCTAGGAGCTGAAACGCTTATTAAATTGTTGAAGAATTACTCAAGAAGCCATGATGTAAGTCTACCAAGCAATGACCATATTTTTAATTCACAATGACTTACATGTGTCCCATTGGTGATATAGCATTATGCTTTTTATTGTACATGTGCTTGTGTTGTCTTATCTGCATGCATACAACATTGAATTTTTTTGAACAAATTAGTTTATATGATAGCATGTGGAGTTTGCTTGACTTGCTATATCTCACTCTACTTGGTTGGATGTTAGTTATTGTTACAAAGAGTCTTTGTGCAGTTTTTTGGAAAGTAAATATTATGGATGGGGTGAAATAGGTTTGAAAAGTTGATGATTATTCAGTTGATATGAGTCAGTTAGATCATCGTTTATGCAATACTTATTTCTTTCGTTCTAGTGGACATCAGGCAAATATTTGCTTAGTTGACCAAAACCAAATGTTCTCTTTAGGGAAGTTTTGTTCTGAAAGTGGGTCTCAAAGTATGGCCTTCAAAACATGTGTTAATGGTGTTTTTATTCCACATATTAAAGCTTCTCAATTAGGAACCATGGTGAAGATTATTTTACCCTTTTTTTTTACTATTGAATGGTACTTGTTATGCTGTATTTTTGAATTTGGGTTTTAGAGTTTGAATAATAGTGCCAGCCATATTAACAATTGTGCTCTGTTATTTATGGCAGATCAAGAAATCAATTACAGTTGGTGTTATTGACCTGCCTAATGTTGGTAAGCGTAGTCTCATTAATAGCTTAAAGAGATCCCATGTTGTCACTTGTCAATGTTGGTTCTACTCCTGGCTTAACAAGATCTATGCAGGAGATTCAGTTAGACAAGAATGTAAAATTGTTAGACTGCCCTGGTGTTGTGATGATTAGATCTGGAGCAAATGATGCATCTAAAACTCTTCTTAATTGCAAAAGAATCGAGAAGTTGGATGACCCGACTGGTCCAGGTGAGTGAACTCATCCTTCGTCCTTGTGCTAATTTATTTTCTATTCTGCTAGAGTACCTTTTCATGTGGCAAAGGAAATACAGCATTCTATTCCTTTATTAATTCACATTCTCCCTCCAACTGCCTTTGTATGTAAGGAGATTGCATATATAGAATCAAGGACAATAAATGTTAATTAAAGGAGCTACAGTGACATCAAATTCTATTAATATGTATTCTCCACTATCTACTAAGCTCAATTGGCATCTCCTGGTGTTTCTAACATAGACACCCAGGTTCAAATACCCCCACCCCCAACTATTGAATTATCAAACAAAATTATTTACAAATCAATAAAAAAGAAAAATTATCTATTTAGAAATTCTGGTGCATATTTCTTTAGAAAGAAGTCCTTTGGATAGTAAAATTTTTGTGAATTCTGTGTTATTATATTAAGTCATATTAGCAGGCTTTGATATTATACTGTCCCTGCCCCATCTGTGCAGTGAAGGAGATTCTAAGGCGTTGCCCACCCAGCATGTTGGTAACTTTGTACAAGCTCCCTAGCTTTGACTCGGTCGATGACTTCCTTCAAAAAGTGGCTACTGTTAGGGGTAAGCTGAAAAAGGGTGGTGTTATGGATGTGGAAGCTGCTGAAAGAACTGGCTTGCATGACTGGAATCAGGGTATGTGTTAGGCATTTATGGTTTATGTGCACTGGGAATATGCAAACAAACAAAGGGATAACAAGAAAAGCAAATCGTATTATATAAAGATGCAAAGTGATGTTAATAATTTGGGTGTTAGAGGTGTTGAGTTTGATTATCAGAATGCCCCTAATTATCTATTGTTTTACTTATAAAAAAAAGTAAGTTAATAATTTGATCTTTTTGTAGGTAAGATTCCATATAACGCTATGCCCCCAATTAGGAATCAAGGAGAGCCTTTAGAGGCCAAGATTGTTTTTGAGCTTGGGAAAGAATTTGACATTGATGAGGTTTATGACGCTAAATCTTCGTTCATTCGAAGCCTCAAGTCTGTTGATGATCTCAACCCTATGGAAGTTCCTCCTGAGTTGCCCAATCAATTTTGATGAGGATTTACTAGAGGTTTGTGATCTCTCTTAGTTTTAAGCATTTATTTATGTTATTAGGCTGTGAAGTGACTTTGGGTGCTCCAAATCTCCATCCCCGAGAGGAGCACACCTCCTCATTATTTTCATTATACATTGTTTTCTAAATGAATAAAATTAATACGTTAATGTACAACTCTTTTTTGCATTTTCATGCATTAGAATGATGAACCAAAACATTCAATCCAAAGTGGTGAAGGCCCCAAAGACACGGATAATGATGGTGACGATGTGTCCATGGCATTTGAAGAAGATGAAGAAGGCAGGAACAAAGGAAAAACTGCTACTAGCAGGCAGAATGAGAAGTTATATGCGGTTGAAGGTATGCTTAATACAAAGACGAAGAAAGCAGAGAAGAAGAGAAGGAAAAAAAGCTGAAAAATCAATCCCAGAAGATGCCATGGACGATGACTATGACTTCAATGTAGATTATGTCAAAAAAAGATCTGCCATGGATGTTGGTGACGAGGATGATGGTAATCAAATAATTGGTAAGGTGCCTATGTCTGGTATTGAGTTCATTGATGAGTGATGGAAGACTAAAAATGGCATGCCTTATCTCTCTCTCTCTCTCTCTCTCTCTCAAATGCATTGGTACGTACACACAAACATGAGTGGCAAATTTTACATCTCCCTATTTTTTCAAGGAAATTTTAATTATACTTCTTTTCCCACAATTACCAAATGTAGAGTTCCCCTACCTTGTGATCAAAATGCCGGATTAACCAAAAAATGTTCGTCTAAATCCAAAATCCTAAATTTTGGATCTTTTAATCCACAATCTTTGGTGAACTGAGGCTTTTTGTTGATCCATTAAGTTTGAAATCGAAGTCATCTCTTCCATGATCCTAGTAACTCTTTGGGGGCTAAATTTTGGTTTAACATTTATACGTATTGTGTTCTTGAATAATTCTTTTGAAAATGAAAACAAATTATGAAATTAATTGTCAAAGACCAAGCCATAAATGAAAACAAAATTCAAATCTTAAAATTTATGACATGAGTTTTAAATATCTTATGACCAATTAGCTTTGACAGAATTATAAAAAAAGGATACATATTTTTTTTGGTAAAATAGGAATATGCATAGAAATTAAATAGTCACAAGTCTATTACAAGATCTGCCCTCTTCTCAGGGGTACCAAATTCTCCACCACAAGCAGTGGGTCATCGGATAAAACATAAGTACTAATTACAGAAATTCCAAGTTTAGTAAGAGCATCCACACAGTAGTTTGCTTTGCATAATGTGTGCTTAATTTGACTTTTTTTTACTAGCAACTTTGCATATCTCAACTCTTCATTGGCTGGTCTCACTTGTATATTCAACACAGACACAGGCATTAGCAGATTTAAGACGCCTTTTCCGGTAACACTCTGTGATTCCATTTCTTGGTTTAGTTTTTACAACTCTTAAAATGGTCAAAATTCCACCTGGCTGTCATGGTAGTCAATTTCATCAAAACAATCATAAGCATTAAAAAGTAAAAAAACAACTCACCATTTAAATCAAGATATCATGCAGTTCATGCATTGCACTAGTGATTGATATGAGGAGCTTAACATGAGCAATGTTAAGCTCAATGAATTATTAAAATCTTGTCATTTTCAGCTCCACAAAAATAAGGGAAGCTGCTCTTATAAGAATAGAGAGGAGCAGTATGTTGTGGATTCAAAATTCATTGGGTGATGGGTATGATGTAGCACAAATAACATCAAGACCCTTGGTCCAGACGTGGTAAGACCCTTAGAATGCATAACTTTAAGAAGGTTTTTGTGGAAAACAATTAGAAAATTAAAACAAAATTAGGAATCAGCACCTAGGGTTGCTTTGAGTTAACACCGAACAGGATTGAAAACCTAGGAATTAGCACCAAGTCATTGGAAAAATTCCAATAGAAAATGTATTCATCAATTGTAAACTTATCTTTGTTGGAATACAATAGTGCGCTTAAACTCTAATCCAAATTTACTTGGGGCCAAAGCCCAATTATTGAATTGTGAAAATAACCTTGACTCTAGGAAATTACATATTATAATTGACTTCTACTTATCCAAATATATAAAATTCACTTCTAAAATTAAATTAAACTAGATTAAAATATAACTATCTTCATGCTCCATACATTAGGGCAATGTATCAATCAAAAGAAAAAGAGGAAAGAGAAAAACCTAATGAGAAATTTAGATGAGTGAAAGTTCATTGCAAAATGGCAAAAACTTATGAGAAATTGTGGTTTTTATGAGTTTTGAGGTGAGTAAAGGGATAATTAATTTTGAAAATTCCTTAAGAAACATCCTTGTTTCTCTTAGACTAACCTTTTGATTTTTGTCCTTTTGCTTTCTTTGTTCCTTTGTGTTCATTATTGTGAACTCAATGTTTTAAATATTTTTAATCTATATAACTACTCTTATTACTTATCAAAAAAAAAAAAAATCATTAAGAAACAATTAGAGATATTGGTTCATTGAGTGATTCTTCCTGGTGTTGCTGATAGTGTAAGAATCATTGCAGTTTCTTAAATATCTGAGTTGACTTGTCCGAAATCCTATAAGTTCTATATTGCCTTTTTTCCCGTCACTGTGATAAGTAACTTCATAAGCATCCCTGGAGGTCAAGGAAAACACAAAATCAGTATATGGGACCTTCCTGAGAGTGGGGGAAAGGGGGAAATGATAATAAATAAATAAAAAAGAAAAAAGAAAAAGAAGAAGCAATGCAAAGAAGAATGAGAGATGGGAGCTAAAATACATGATAAGAAGGGCTTGGGCTATTCTTTTTGATTGGCCCATGGCTTGGGGTTCTTCACAATGTTCTGACATTTCTGAGTTTTTAGATTCTCTTAGATCTTGAATTTTATTTCTTTGTATTCTTATTATCCTTTGTGTTCATTATCTTGGGCACAAGGTTTTGTTTCTTGTTCAATAAAATTGAATTCTTGCCAATAAATATTAAAAAAAAAAAAAACATAATAAAGAGGAGAAAATAAGAGATATGTGTGTTTTTATATATGATTTTTTGGTAGATATGATTTGTCCTCGGCATGTTTAACTCTTTGTGTGGCCTTTTGGATTGCTAGATAATGGTCTTTGGATCAACTGAAAACTTCATCTTTTATGTGTTTTTGAACATCTGTTGCTATCGTTATCTATCTGTTTCAATTGAGTTCTGATTCATAGTTTCTCTCTAGGGTGATGTTGAAATGAATCTTAATATGTAAGATTTAGAATTCTTAACTTTAAATTCACTGCTTATGGACTTTGTAAACTTATACCCACCTTGTTGTTCTTTATCTGTTTCAATCAAGATATGAGAGGTCATGGTGATAATTGATTTCCTTCATTGATGTTGGTTCTGCTAATAATTAAAAAAAAAAATGATTTTGGTTCTTATCTGGTTGATGCTATTCTGAGTGCTTTTTTCTTCTGAAGGGTATCAATCCCTGAGCTAAAAGACATGTTAAATATGTTAGGATGCTAAAGAAGAGGAAAAAATGGGGATAAGAAATTAATTTCCATTTTACTTGTGAGCTTGTACATTGGTCAAACTTGCCTGTCTTTCTTCCATGATTCAATAATGCTTGTTACCCATTCATGTATTCTAAAATACCTTGAACATCTTTGATTGTTCACATTTTAACATGAGTGCTAATTTGAATTGGTAATATCCTCCCAAATTATGTAATTTTTGGTCCCCATATCACTTGAGTGGTTGGCAGACTGTGGATGTCCAGGTGCTCCTTAGAGATATGTGGCTCTAGTTGCTTTTGTGGCTAGGGCCCTTCTTTGCCATATTTCTGGAGAGATGCTTTTACCGTGATCTTTTAATGGAAGAACGATATTCTTATATCTTAGAAAGTTAAAAGTGTTACTTTTGAAGGACTAATTTTAAATTTTGGGAGGCTTCTTATGCAAAATAAGTTAGTTTTTTGTTGACATTTATGAAGAATTCCTCTTTATTTGGTTGATGAGAAATTCTATTCTCTAAAAGAGATCAGCTTGTGCACTTTGCTACATTCAATATTCTTTGCAAGACAGAACTTCAAGGTGTAAAATATCTTTTTCCTTCCTTCATTGATAATATCATGTCTTATTTCAGAGTTCATATCTTTTCTTTCCCTGTTTCAAGCTATTCATGTAATTGCTGATTCTTTGGCAGTGGTCGAAAATGGAATCCTATTCGTCAGAGATTAGATAGCTACGACTACACTGTGAAGCAACATGTCGTTGGATCTCTTCTGTTTACACCACTCTCACTTCTCCTACCAACTACTTCGATTTTCTATACCTTCTTTAGCATTGTGAACACAACCATTAGCCTTATATGTATACTGATTGAACTCGCTATCTCTGTTATTTGTAGTCATGATAAAACCTTATTCTCTACTTTTGGTAGTGGACTGAACAGTATACCTACAGATCTTCATATTTTTAGCAGATATCTCTGTGAGCATTCTCCTCGACACAACAACATCAACCCCAAGGGCCTGGTTGGTTGGTGTTCGTTTTTAAAAAAAAAAATTGTTCTGAGTTTCAAAAAGAAATAATGATAATAATAATAAAACAGTTAGTTTATCTTGACAGTTTTCTTTGACAAATTCCACCCTTTTCATTGATATAACAGTATAATTTCAATAAATATTGAATCTTATGCAAATGGGATTCAAAACTTGAGCTTATGTAGTTGATGTTAGATTAGTGAACCATCTCCCACTGACGAGCACTCAACCAACTGATCTAGCAAGACTTACTCAACCATACTATTCATCATGATAATTCAATTTCAAGTTGCAAGGAACTTCAGAAGTGAATTGTCTTGGATCAGCTCCATGACGCTATACTGCTTTTTGGTCGCAACCTTTGTCATTTTATGAAGAATGGCATTACAAAAACTAAAACTAACAATTGAAGATCCATCAACCAGTCAGTTATACAAGATTTCAAGTGATAACCAATAGAAGAAATGCTGCTTGCAATAGAGGAAAATTCTGTCTCCTGGGAATACATGTGGAAATTTTCCTGTATACCCCAGATCAAAGCTTGCTCAAAGGTGAACCAAAGCATTAAAATGGACTTACACTGTCCCTTTTTCACTCAAAGAAGGGGAATGTGATCTTAGGAAATCTTGTAACCTAAAGCATATGACAGCTGCAATCAAGATGCTCAAGGCTTCAAGCATACCAATTATACTAGTACTGATCGATGAATGAATCCTTTTTGCCTACTTGTAGAAACATTCTTATAATGTAACATTCATCTAATCAATCTCAATAATTCTAGTGTGGTCTGCAGGTATGATAACCATCAAAACCAATGAATACACAATTGAAATCTTAATCATAGATTATTCTGAAAAGCGGTTTTTAAATAAAACACATTAGTGCATAGGTAATGTAAAGAGATGGATTAAGAATTTATGAATGTAGCAAAAGGAAACTTGTTTAGTAGAAAAAGTGAAAACAGAATGGTTAGGTGCAATGCCCAAACTTTGGCCAAGAGATACATAATTAAAGTCAGTCAATAACATTAGAACTTGTAAAAACAAGATATAAGGGGAAAACTCTTATTCTACAAGCCCTAAATTATAGAAACACCTAACAAAAAAACTGCTTCTAGAGTCATATCACATACAAAAAATGAAGAAATAAAATATATGGCCAGAAAGATGAACCTGAAATCACAATTTGAACTCACAAAAGCAGTCAGGCAAAGCAGAACCTCTCCCCATGACATAATCATCTAGATGAGCCTTCCATAGGCCTTGCATCATATCTTTCCCACTAAAACCTTGTGAAGTGAACTCTGCAAAAGCTCTTCTGCTTAAGAAAAGGGTTTTGTACAAGCCCTTAAAAGCTCGCATTGCTGCAACCATCTTATCCATATTTCCAAAATATGTAGCCACATAAGAATCACTATTAATAGACACATAATAATCCAATGCAGCTTTTGTGTTCCCGTGCATACTTGTGAAATCCTCATCACTTAGGAGGCTAGACTTGGTAACTACATTGGTGTAGACAGATGTTAAGCCTTCAATTTCCATCAGACCATCCCCAGCTGCCAAATATATATTTGTGTCTGTTGGAATGGAAAGTGATTGGAGTATGAAGGCCGTCTCATTAGGGGTAAGAGGACATTTTCCCCGTTTTCTCCACACGTGGGCTAACTCTCCAGTCCATGGTTTTCTATCTCCTCGTGCTGCTTCAATGGCTTTGACAGAAGATGGAGAAAGACCTGAGTATTCACATTGGCTGTATGCTACCATGTCAGGTTCAAATCGAAGGTGAAGTGAGAGAAAGGGTTTGGGTATGGCTTTTAAGAGCTCAGAAGCCTTGTTCTCCAAGGATCTAGTGAGGCGCAACGCACTGTAACAAGCTTGACAAAGGGAAGCTTTTGCATACAGAGGATACCTACAAGAAAAAGAAAGTAGTCAGCAATAAACCATTAATATCAAAGATATGGTGGATTTTTTTTTAATTACTATTTTTTTTTTAAAGCACATAAATATGGAAGTTAAACCAATCTTGTTAGACATCAAAACTCATATGAGAATAAAAAAGATGTTCAGTCAACTTTCAATTTATCTTTTTTTTTTTAAGTGAATAATTAACAACGCAAATCAAGTACAAGGGTGCATATGGGAAAAAAAATCGAACAAACAACATAGGCTAAAACATAGAACAGCTATAAGCCCAGGGAGTCCATAAAATCTAGGAGCCCCTCAATTGAAGAGGACATTCGGCGCAATATCCACTCATATAAACTTCAAAAACACATACTTCAATTCATCTGAGCTTCTGGCCCTCAAAGCACCTTATCATTCTCAGCACTAAATGAAAGTTTCCTAAAATAAGAAACAGGTATATCCACAAGACCCAATCTTAAGATATGTGGCCAGCACCTCACATTAACATGTTGAAACCAGACCACATGTTGCATTTGACAGTTCAACTCTATATCAAAAAACTAATGGCCATTATACATCTCATTAATCATCTCCGAGTGGGATGAATTTCTCAGTCACAAGTCACAACAATACGGTTCCAATGCCATCACTAAGCGGGAAATATAGAACTACAAGGTAATACCTATCTCTTCTTTGGCTCATTGCTGGTGTAATTGAAATATAATGATGTTCCAGCAAGGATGGAAGAACACTTTCAATGTAATCAAATTGGACTTTGCGTTTGCTACAGTCTACTCGAAAAGGTTCTTTTGATGCAATTTCTGGTGGCAACTCTTTGACAACCTTAATAAACCCATTCATCTGTTGAATAAAGTATTCAACATCAAATACATCTGCAAAACCACTGAGGTGAAACCAAATGGTTATGAAAGGATACTGCCTTAGTAAAAAGAAGATAAATTTTAAAGGATTATGAAAAATGAAAGAAGAACAACATTACTGTTGTTGCTTGAGGAAACCTTTTAGCCATTGACACATAATATCATACAAATAGAAGCATTTTATAAGATCAAATCATAGATAAAAGAAGGCTTATTCTATACAGTTCATCAGACTAAACTGCTGAAATGAGAGAATGATCAGAATATAGATGAGAAAAACACTTATCAAACCATCTTGTTAGCCTTTGAGAGTTAATTAAAAATTAAAATTGAAGCCCAATTGATATGATTATGAAGGTCAAAGTAGAAGTAAAATTATTTAGGACCAAAATCCAAATAATTTTAAATGTAAAGCCCATCTCTTACTTCACTGTCCTATTACGTTTTAAAATTTTGAGTGACCAAAATCCAACTTAAGCCAAATTTTAAGAACCAAAAGTATAATTTACCCTAAATTCATTCTATCAACTGTACAAAACAAAACAAAAGGAAAACTATAAATTATTTATTATATAATTATATAAAACAATACATTTTATTCATATACAGTCAATTCACAGCGAACAAATTCTTGAAACGTAAATAATAATTCTATCAGATTTCATAGCTATCTCGTCAACCTTGATAAATATAACCATAAATTACCTTGATTCATTCCAATATGCAGCCACTTCAAACTTTGGCAAAACCAAGGTTGCATTTAACAAACGGGCAATACCAACACCATCACATAACTGCAGTCATTATAAATAATAAACATTCTTTTATCAAAGAAATAAAATTAAGAATTTTCAAATTAGATCTCAAAGTTGCAAATACGAAATTCTCTTAAGCACTCACATCTCTTCGCATCTGATTGAGCCCACCGTAGCAATCAACTCGGATATATCCATTATTCTCAAGTGGCAAAGCTGCAGCATTTCAACAAAAAACCAATGCAATTGTCTGCAATGAACGTCAATTAAGATTGACTCAGAATATCACAAACCAAATGGAAACCCTATACCAACCATAATTCTCTTTCCATCCCAAACATAATTAAAGAGTTCAAAATTCTTGATTTTGCAAATCATTCCTTGGTGACTTTCCAAACTCAAAGATATACATGACAAAACAATTATAGAAGGCCCAAGAACCCTTATTAAGTTCTCCATGTAAACTGCTTTCCTTCCTCTTCAATTTTAAATGACTACGCTCCATATTTGGCAAACAATTATTATACCCCAAAAAATTCATTTGTAGGCTATCTGCCAAATCCTTTATGTATCCCATAGATCCACAAATATTTGTCAAAGACACAGAAATTCAAACTTGAAGCTCCACTTACCACTTAGGCGTCCTTGTAGCCACCACTTGCAAGGCCTCCACTCCACCACCCTCCGGACACTCCATATGTCCAATTTCCCTCTACATCCATAAATTCATATATCAGATGAAAAAAAAAAAAAAAAAAAAAAAATCCAATTTCCCTCTGCATCCATAAATTCATATATCAGATGAAAAAAAAAAAAAAAAACCAATAACAATAAAACTGTGGAAATATTTAAATTTTTTTTATTTTATCTTATGCCCTACCCATGCTTATCAATTTCTAAACATTGACAACCTCCCTCGCCTAATAGGGAAATGTTAGGATCCTAGTACTCCGATTTCTTTTCTTTCCCCATATTTTCTCAAGAGATGAACCAAAAAAAAAAAAAAAAGGAAAAGGAATTGACAATATTCTGTTACTGACAAACAAGAGAAGAATTATGTCCATTCAATTAACTGACTTAGCATAAAGTTACTTATTAAACATTAAAAAATAAATAAATAACTGAAACTTAGACACAAAGTTGTGGAGTAATTATTTCCTAAACAACCCAAGCATAATAAAAAACGTTTACAACAAAAATTTATAAATCTGCGTTGAAAATCTTCTTTTCCTCCATTTTCCCTCACTTTCTAGCAAACCAATCACAGCAGAAAAAAAACCAAAAACAAAATAACATCCCCAAACCTGACACTTACACTGTTGAATTGGAAGAAAGCACGGTCTGGGAAAATGGAGAAGGAGGCAAAAGCAAAACTATGCCAAGGACGAGAGAGAGAGACACCACTAGGATGATAAACAAGGGTTTCACTGACAAAACCATCATTTGATTTTTCTTCCTGAATTTCGAACTTGCATTAGACCTGCATTAGATATAAAAAAAATATGGACTTACTATAAAGAAAAGACAGAAAATTAAATTGTCCCGGTGAACACAGAGAACATAGAGGCTATCAAGTGTGAAAGTTCCTACAAAATTATGCTGGTTGTAAACTTTGCTACAGAAGATAATGCTAGTTTTAAGCCTACCGATGCTTCATTCAATGAGACCACAATCAAATTGGCATGATACAAAGCATAACAAAACCAAATTGCACTAAAAACTAAAGTATCCATTTGGATTAGCTTTGTAGTTTATTTTCTTATGTCAAACTTTTTAAAGCCTTTTTTCTCTAAGTAAAACTGTACTTTTGCCCACTTTCAGAAATTAGCATAAAGCTAATCCGAACACACAAATAGTCCCTTCTATAGGGTCAGCTTATAAACAACACAATCCATACACAGGAAATTTATGCCCATCTCGTATTATTCCAATAACTTACCCGAAGACTTACTACTCCAACTCTTTTGCTTTTTTATTTTTGATAATGTAGGGAACCTTTCTAAATAAGAGCCCTTTGGACTTGCCTCTAGCTAGTAAAATTTACTGGCAACTGACCCCACCTGCCAAAACCAGTTGCCAGGTAATCCAATGGCATTAGCCCCTAACGGGCTATGCAATTTATGCACATGATCAGGAGCAAGGGCTAAGTAGTCCAACTCCAAATGATATTAAGTATTAATAACATTCATTAAATTTTCAGTACTACTTCAACTTAAGATAAATACCATCCATTAGAAGTTACCCCAAAAAAAAAAAATTGAAGATTAGTGCTTAAGTGAGGAGCACCATTGAATGTGTGAAATGGGTCTCTTTATATATTTTTTTAATTTCTAATACAGAATTCAGAATTTACTCTCTCTTTTTTCTTATACTAAATTCATTGGTTTTTGTTGAATTACTTACATCAGATCTGCACCAAAATCACTTGTGTGACCTTTGTGGAAATTCAAAAACATTAAAGAAAGAAATCAAAGATATATATCATTGAATTGATTTAGCTCTCAAATGCGAGTATATGAAATTGAAAGCACAGGAATTTCAATAGCTTAAATCTGATGAGAGATCTAATGAGTATCAAAATAATGTGGATTTCAAGTACCTTATGGAAGCAGATCTAAGTGAATCTCCAACGAATCTGAGAAAAGCTCCAATTTTTGCGATTGAATCGAAAGTTTCAGAAACCCTAACCCCCAAATTATAAGTCCCTCCCAAATGGAAGAGAAAGAAAACTTTTATGTTTGTTTTCAAAAGGTACCCGCGTTGGGTAAAACCCGGGTCAGTATCAACCCGTTTGGATCTGTGTCAAGTCAGACCCGATCCTAAACAGATTATTTATAATAATAATAAAAAAATATGACACAGCTTTATTTATTTTTTTGGTTTTTTCAAATATCTTTGGAATACTATATTATCGATGAAACACTTGAAGTACTTTACAGTTTACATAGAAAATTTGAACTATATAAATATATATATATATATATATAAATACTTATATTTTAAACATGATTTTTTACATAGAAGAATGTGCTTTTTATTTTTAAAAAAGCATTTAATATATTTATAGAAAATTTGAACTATATAAATATATATATATATATATATAAATACTTATATTTTAAACATGATTTTTTACATAGAAGAATGTGCTTTTTATTTTTAAAAAAGCATTTAATATATTTTTTTATAAAATAGTTTACACAGATTTTTTTTTCAAAATGATTTTTGTTAATTTAACTTTTTTTTTAAAAATAAAATACTTGAAATATTTGATATGAAATACCCAGTGCTTTAAACATATTTTTTCCCCCACTTTTAAGTATATTCTCTGACAATATCTTTTTTTAGATAGAGTATGGTATGATAATATTTAAGCATGTAATGTATTATACTAATACGTAGTATAAACTAGGACAACTTTAATCAAAGGATGGAAGTGGCATTCATTCATCTAAAACATGTATCTAAAGTTATGAAAAATCCATTCTATGATTAAAGTTGTAAATTTGTAATACTTATATTTAGTAATTATTTAGTATACATGTGGCTCTAAGAGCTTAAGCACAATAGTTAGAATTGATTTTGTTCGATTTTTAGTTTTAGAGTTTGAGTTCGGGCGAGGCTTCCCTCTTGTGGATAGGAGCACAAGACGGGACACAAGATTGACACATACTCATTTTAAGACATATCTCAGTATTGTCTCTCCTACAGTGCTCAAAACCTATTGAAGGGAAGTGAAGCTAAACCCCTTGAGTTATGTTATGCTCTTAGAGCTCACATGTATACTAAATAGTAGTACAACTTTCATCAAAAGGATGGAAACCAATCGGCATAGAAATAGCTTAGAAGTTAACTTGTTGAAGGATAAATCAAATGAACAAAAATGACTTAAGACTTGGAGATTATAGTATGTGCACTGCTATTGCTATTCAATCATAACTAGCTACAAATCTTGGAGCATAGAAATTGGTGTACTCTTAACATTGAATGTGTTCTTGCAAAACAGATCCTTGCTCGAATTTACCCGTTATCTGAAGCATGTATGGAAAGTTGAAGCATAATTGACGATTCACTCAATTATGATTTACAGTTTGGAACACTCAAAACTTCAAACACTATTTATGATCAATTCAACGTTTCTACTTTTTGCTAGGTCACATTTAAAAGCTTACCTGTTCAACCCTATACCAGACCAAGTGAGCCCAAGCTTAAGTACAGTATTCATATATATTACCACGTGAAATTTACAGGAAGACTGGGATGATTGCAAAATGAGTAGCAACACAAAAAACGAGGTTTCAGAACAAACCAGAAGCAACAACTATGCGCAAGGGAGCGCTAGCTTATCGCTACAGCAACATCTGAAATATATTTCTGACATAAGTTATAAATCTACTCTATCCTATCAGTAGTAGCCACAGATCTGTTCAAAGAGAGAACAAACCAAAGCCTATGGCAGAGAACCCAACAAGGGCTAGACCGCTAGAGCAGTGGATGGCACCCCACCTTCCAGAAACTCTCCAGTTGAAAACCATAAACAAGCAGCTTGAGGCAATTGAAAGAAATCATAGATTCATACTAGGGCAAAAGGTTTACTGGTCTAGTAGGAGATGGAAAAAGAAGGCTGTGGCTCAAATGAGGTCTCTGTTCAATTTGACAATAACTAACTGCACCAAAAGAGAAGGATGGATTTAAGCCTACCAACAAAGAGGGGCTTAAGGATCCCAGATGATCCCATATTTTTACCAACACTAAGGACTATAGAACTGAATATCAGTCTATCCTCCCGAAGAGGTAAATTTACGATAGAAGATAATACAATTCATAATGTAGATCAAATGTGCAAAACCCCAACTTCAACCATTCAAGCGAGAATCCATATAGTTGACCCTCAATCATCAAATAACCCACTGATGTAGAGCAAAAATAAATTCTAAAGAATTGCACATCTCTGCCAATGCAAAATTTAGAACAGAAGAATCTAAAGAAACTTTAAAAATCATACTCCATTGAGGAAATAACCAAGAGCGAGTTTATGTTATACAAGCATGATCAACGGTTTGGTGGTGGTGGGGTGGTTGGGGGGGTGGGGGGGTGAGGACGACCAACATCCATAGAAAGAAAAAAGGGCAAACATAACAGACACTAATTAGTAAGAGAAGGTGTTACATGGAATAAGTATCACTTAACCATTACTCTTCAAAATTAAAGATAAAATCTACACACAATTCCAAACCCTATATCTTATCAATATCTTCATCCTCAAACTCAATATAATCGTCACCTCCACCTTCCTCCTCGTCATCTATGATGCCTTCATTGAGACGTGTGTTCTCAGGAAGCTCTCCATATGCCTTGAGGAGCCTAGCTTCATCTGGCATGTACTTGAGGATCACATCAGCCTTGTCGTCCTGGTAGTCACGAAGACCAACGAGTATGATATCACCGGCTGCAATCCAGACCTTCTTGTGCATCTTCCCTCTGATATGGCAAAGGCGCTTGGAGCCATCAATGCACATTGCTTCACACCGGCCATTTCCCAACATGCGAAGCACTTGGGCATACTCCTGCCCATCTTCCTTGAACACAAGCTCACGCTTTTCATCATCTGCTTCATTCTTTCCCCTCTTTCTGTTTTTTCCTCCCTTTCCCTTATTCTTCGGCATGGCTAGTTGGCTACTGACTCTGTTACTGCACCAGAGCAAAACTAATTATTAGTCCAAACTCCCTAGTAAATGAAACAGGTTCATGAATTCAACCTTTGCGCATGAAATGATATATCAACACAAACACAGAAGAAAAAACTCAATAGTTCAGTGAAAATACATATATCAATAGGAGTTCATGAATAATTTGAATTTAGTGGTAAAAACTTATAATTAATCAAAACCCACATAATAAAATGGCTTCAGAAGGGGAAAAATACAAAATAAAAAAGTAAATAAATGTAAGAAATCATAGACTCCAGTTTTTTTAGCAAAACAACACATATATAGGGCCACAATTTTAAGGTTCAAGGAAAATATAATTCCACATAATAAGGAAAAAAAACAAATAAACAAACAAACCCCACCAACCAACCAACCTCAGAACCCATCACTGACAAAACAATTCAAACTCAACCAAAAATTTGTACACCAAAAGTTAACTTTTTAAAATTTAAAAAATTAAATATTCTTTTATATATATATATATATAAAATAAACCTGAAAATTTGTAAGGCATAATAACATATTAAAATCTAAAACCCAATAAATCCCAAAGCCCACATGAAGCATGAAAATTTCTGATAAGATAATAACAGAACAAACCCTAATCACATAGAAAAACAACAATAATCCCAACAACAAAACCCTAGAATATTTTTTCCCCAAAATTTCAACTTCAGGAAGAAAAATGACAAATTTTCAGAAAACCCAGCAATAGCAAACATAATCATCATCAACATAAGCTAAAAAATAAAATTTAAAAAAAAATTTAAAAAAAAAAAGCTTCGATCAACAACAACAACAACAACAACAAAACCCTAAAATTTTAACAAGAAAATCATATAAAATTAAAAAAAAAAATAAATAAATAGTAAAGAAACGAAGAGTACCTGGGTTTAGCTAAAGATTGCTCTGGGAGTTGTTTTTGATTTGATCGAAAATATCCGAATGGTGTGGGTTTGAGACCCTAGCTCCCTTTTTGTACCACAAAAAAGCTCGAGTTAGTCGGTGTAGGTTTCGGCCTCGACCTAGGGCATATTTTTGGGCTTTTAAGTTTAAGGTATCAATTCTCAAATTAAACCCCAGCCCATCTACAAAGATTGGCCTTTTTTTTAAAATTCGATATGTTATAAAATAAAAAGGGAGGGAGTAGTTGCAAGAAATAAAACTAAAGAGTTATTGGACTTTTGCATTTAAGTGGGCACCTACTTCCTTTTTTTTATTGCCAAAAGTACAATGAGTATTCTCTTGAAACGTTATATATATCATCTTCTTTACAACAATGCTCTTATTTATAGTCTTTTGCATGCGGTTGATTAACTTGATTTTAACAAATTTACTGAATCAAGTGGAATATCATTGGACCACTTTGGTGGCACTAAGGGCTGAAGTTTTACCACTAAAATTTTACGCAATACAAAGTTGAAATTGGCAGGTGTTCACAACAAAGACCACCTAGCACATGCAATAAAATCTAACGGACAATTATCTAAATTTCCAACGCGATACTTTTAACTTTTTAAAATTTAAAAAATTAAATATTCTTTTATATATATATATATATAAAATAAACCTGAAAATTTGTAAGGCATAATAACATATTAAAATCTAAAACCCAATAAATCCCAAAGCCCACATGAAGCATGAAAATTTCTGATAAGATAATAACAGAACAAACCCTAATCACATAGAAAAACAACAATAATCCCAACAACAAAACCCTAGAATATTTTTTCCCCAAAATTTCAACTTCAGGAAGAAAAATGACAAATTTTCAGAAAACCCAGCAATAGCAAACATAATCATCATCAACATAAGCTAAAAAATAAAATTTAAAAAAAAATTTAAAAAAAAAAAGCTTCGATCAACAACAACAACAACAACAACAAAACCCTAAAATTTTAACAAGAAAATCATATAAAATTAAAAAAAAAAATAAATAAATAGTAAAGAAACGAAGAGTACCTGGGTTTAGCTAAAGATTGCTCTGGGAGTTGTTTTTGATTTGATCGAAAATATCCGAATGGTGTGGGTTTGAGACCCTAGCTCCCTTTTTGTACCACAAAAGAGCTCGAGTTAGTCGGTGTAGGTTTGGGCCTCGACCTAGGGCATATTTTTGGGCTTTTAAGTTTAAGGATATCAATTCTCGAATTAAACCCCAGCCCATCTACAAAGATTGGCCTTTTTTTTTTAAATTCGATATGTTATAAAATAAAAAGGGAGGGAGTAGTTGCAAGAAATAAAACTAAAGAGTTATTGGACTTTTGCATTTAAGTGGTCACCTACTTCCTTTTTTTTATTGCCAAAAGTACAATGAGTATTCTCTTGAAACGTTATATATATCATCTTCTTTACAACAATGCTCTTATTTATAGTCTTTTGCATGCGGTTGATTAACTTGATTTTAACAAATTTACTGAATCAAGTGGAATATCATTGGACCACTTTGGTGGCACTAAGGGCTGAAGTTTTACCACTAAAATTTTACGCAATACAAAGTTGAAATTGGCAGGTGTTCACAACAAAGACCACCTAGCACATGCAATAAAATCTAACGGACAATTGTCTAAATTTCCAACGCGATACTTACAGTGTGGAGAACGTCTTATATGAGCCGGGCCTTTATGTCTTTTGTGAGACTGAGATGTGGGCTACACTATTTGTGGGCCGACATGCCAGTCTCACAAACGGTGGATGCACCTAGCTCACTAGATACTTTCTCCTATAATGTGAGAGTGAGCATTTAAATCTTAAATATTTTCATTTGAAACACAAAAAGTATTAGTTGAACTACAATACTCTTGACATAGCCCATCCTATTGAGTACTAGATTAAAATGAAAAAAATGAAAAAAAATAAATAAAAAACCTAAACACATGACATATTGTAATTTTTTACCCTCTTTTAAATGACATTGTAATTGATTAAGTACAAAGTGAAACGTTAATAGTGGAACATTGGCTTTTTATCTGGATTAATGTAAATTTCAAGCATTTCTTTTTATTGGCAAATAGTGGGAAAGGAGGAGATGGATTCAAACCACCAACATTAGACACAAAAAAGCACATTAGCAGGAGCTTATCACTTGAATACCTCACTTTTAAACAATATAGATACTTTTCAAAAACTATCATCTAATGTTCTCCTCAACCCGTCAGACAATACTGACGAAAAAGGGGTATCTAATGACATGATAGAGTCAAATTCTTCAAAAATGTATAATAAAAATTTAAATTTTCTATTAAAAGGTTGACAAAATTCCTAATGGCTAGGATGCAACGTGCTCTATGACAACAATTAAAGATATTATTTTGTTTAATATTCTAATTTAGGAGGAAATTACAATTACGCCATAATTAACAAGGGAAAATGTAATTTGTTATTTGAAAAAAAGTTTGAATGTCTTTACTGGATAATAAGAATGAATTGGATAGTTTTGTTTATGGTGTAATATAATTTAAAATTATTTATTAAATTGATAAAAGTTGTGTGGAGGATATTTTGTCATTTCATAATTGTTTTTGAAATTTAAAATTTTACCCTTAAAAAGAAAATGTGAGTTAAACTGTTAAAAGCATGTGGTTTAGGTTTTTGTAATTTCCATTGACTTGCAATTTGGAAAGATATAAAATAACAAATGTTATAAAATGAAACTTGTATTAGTGTTTGTTTGGGAATTGCTTATTTTTATTGGCTCATTTGATAGCGTATATCAAAAAATATAGTTTTTGGTAACTTTTCTCTTAAATGTGTTAAAAAAAAACTAAAAGTAAGTTTATCTAAATAAAATAAAATAAAAACTAAAAATTAGATTTTTTTTTTTTTTCTCTTAAATGTGTTAAAAAAAACTAAAAGTAAGTTTATTTAAATAAAATAAAATAAAATAAAAACTAAAAATTAGATTTTTTTTTTTTTTTTAAATAAAAAAGGACTAAGACAAAAGGCAAAAGAAAAGCAAAACTTTTTTCAACAATTTCCAAATGCACGCTTAGTCGTATAGATTGAAATCCAAATATAATGGACATGCAAGAATCATAAATACTTGGTGAAAATTATGATCTAAACTCACATAATATACACATCTAATTCAACAAGTTGAACTCTGATGTTATGCGTATAAATAAAGTCAATTATTTCTCTTTAAGTGCATCCGGTCCACAACTTACTACCAGTAATCCATCATGCTGGAAGGCTAGCCCATAGACACACCCTTTCTGTGAACTAGAATAGACTCTCTCGTCATTGTAAAAGCTATAACCTTTTTTTCTCCTGTATTATTTATAAACAATTGTTCTTAGTTTTTTGATTGATAAGTTACGCATACATCTCCCTTTTTTTCTCCTATATTATTTATAAACAATTGTTCTTAGTTTTTTGATTGATAAGTTACGCATACACCTCCGATAGAAGCTGACAACCTCATGCTTTACCTAACACATATAAAAGGAGGAGATGCCAATTGAGCTAAAAGCCTAAAACTCTTTGTTGGATGTATAAAGAATAAAATTTAATTCACTGCTTATATGTTCGTATAAATTTATAATTGTTGAATTCAATGTGTTAGATATTGTAAGTGTTTTGAACTTAGTCTACTTTGGAGCCAAATTCAGGCTTCGCCATTGCCAGTGACTAATAATGTTTGGAAGTTAAAGCAAAGCTAATTGAACAGTTTGTGATGGAGAGAAGTTTGAGTCTATTCTCATGTTATGGCTTCCCAGAGATTGAAATGGCAACTGAATTTATCAAATACCACTCTGAAGCCGAAGATTGACTACTTTGATCTGTATATAACAGAGTGACAACTCCAACAAGGCATCTCTAATGAAAAAAAAAAAAAAAACACCCAAGGAAACTCTAGATCTGTTACCAAGGGACTTGTAGCTAAATTAGTACCTTCCCATGGACAAAGTACTTGAAGGTTTAAGGGAAAATGGTTTAAGCTGTGGGTTAACAGCATATTGTAATTATCTTTAAAAAAAATAAAAAATAAAAATAAAAAAAGCCTGCTAAAAAGGCCTAGAATAAGTGTTCCAGAATTGGGTTCAAGTCAAGTTGAAATTTTTTGCTCTTCGTACTCTCTAGGTTAATTCTTATTCCTGAATAATCTAGTGCTGATCAAATCAGACTGCTTCTATCAGATACTGAGAGCCTCTGGTAGTTCTTGACTAATTCTTGCGCCAGTGGCATCTTCTCTGCTATTCTTCTCCCTGACATAAAAAACAGTTGGCCGTAGTTTCTGTAATGATCGGTATTAACAAAAGACTGAAAGTACAAGTAATCAACAATTATCAATGCGCAGACTCACAAAGGAAAACACAACACAGTTTTTCAACACTGCATAGACTCACTCCTGTTTTCTTGCTGGATGATTTCACAACTATCACTGTAAAGATTAGGTACACCAAGCATTTCGGTTAGTATGGTTCCTCTCAAAATCTCTTACAACAAATTATCTAAGTCTGATCAGAGTTTGAAAAAGAAAAATAACAAGGTAGATGAAACCTAAGTCAGGAAAATGCAGTATATAATGAAAGCTTCCATATACCCATAAACCATATCTCTCATAGTTAGAAGTGCAGCTCCACAATAGACATTTTGAACTTGAAGCAACCTGTGCTTTGTTATCCACTCATCCCTAAAGGATTTCTAGCCCAAAAAATCCAGGAAATAGGATCCACCAATATTTTATTATCTCCAGCATTTAGCAACCTAGTCCACATCCATAGCCTTCTCCTTGCTACTGCTGGACCAAAGCTTAATTTTCCGATCATGTGATACAGTTGCTATATAACGCCCATCTGTCATAGAAAGAAACATTTAGAAGTCAGAAGCAGAAAATAAGCCATCAAGCAAAAAGTTGCCACACATGATACAACTTCTAAGGTAGGACAATTCAAAAGTTTCAGAGCTGATGCATGCAGCATGTTTGATTGGTGCATGTGCATGCAGTTTGTACATTTTTGGGTGCATGCAGTTTGTACATTTTTGTGTGCATGCACACACGTGCACACAAACACAAACCTTTCGACGAACCATCAAGGGATTGTGGATAATTCACATTTTAACTTGATTACATTTATTGATTCCTAATAAAATTAGGGTTCTAGCAGTTTAGATTATAAATTGTGTTATTTTATATTTTTGACAAGGCCATAGATGATAGAACCCAGTCATGATTGCTACATGTAGTTCCACGTACCATGTTAGCTATATACCAACAACAGTTTTTTTTTTTTTTAATAAGTAATTGTAATCTATTTATTGATTCCTAATAAAATTAGGGTTCTAGCAGTTTAGATTATAAATTGTGTTATTTTATATTTTTGACAAGGCCATAGATGATAGAACCCAGTCATGATTGCTACATGTAGTTCCACATACCATGTTAGCTATATACCAACAACAGTTTTTTTTTTTAATAAGTAATTGTAATCTATTAAATTTGGAAAAGCGCATACAGGAAGTATACAGAGATTTAAAAAAAAAAAACAGAAAGAAACAAGAGAAAGAAAGGGAAGCTATAAGATTAGAGATACAAGTACAATGAGTCTAAAAACTCCATTAGACAAAAGGTTGAGAAAGTAAAAGAGTGTGTCGCCCATTCGAAGAGAGTTTTCAAGAAAAGAAATTTGAGATTCGGTATAAAAATCTCCTTCCCCTCAAACATCCACTGATTTCTTTCCCTCCCAATGCACCATAGAATACAGTATTCAATATAGCAAAGAAGTAACACTGGAATAAACCTAAAACCTAAAGTTTCTCTCAAAGTTGCTGACTAAATCAAAATTCAATAAAAGCATCCAAACAGCAATTTCTAAATTATTTTCTACCCCTATCTTCTTTTTCCTATTCCCCAATGGTGTTGCATGTCCCTAGAGCATTTATTTAAAGCAGTAAATGATACCATGACATTTTACAACATAGTGCATCTAAGCATCAGAAGCCACAAGTCAAAAGGATTGATGAGCTAGCGATAATAGAAACCACAAAACTGTTTCAAGGAGCTTTGAACTCACTTACTCGTTATTGATCTAGATTTTTGACACCAATTTATGTCAGCCTGTAGATTGCATGTCAATGTAAAAAAACCATGCAAGACCTAATGGTTGGCAATCTCGAAGGGGTGTCTGATATTTGCATTTTGCAAGCAATGTCATTAAAATTAAGGGGAAAAAAGGAGCACATTTAAGAATATAATTCAAAACATTAACCAAAAAGAATAAGGAAAGAGGAGAAGAAAACCACAACTGCATCTCCCAGGGGTGCAGGGACAGAAAATTAGAAAGGCTGATGTGGCAGGAAAATTATAAATAAATTTTCAGAATCAAAGGCAATGTTTCTCTCAAACATCGCTCATAGTGAGAGGAAAGAAAATGATAAGAGAGAGAGAAGAGAAAGAGAAGAAAGGCGATAGGTCACAGGAGAGCAAGGAGTGTCTATGGGCTAGACTTCCACCGTGATGGATCACTAGCTGCATCTTGTGGACTGGATGCACTTGCTCGTGTTTGGGACCTTCGAACTGGCAAAAGTATTCTTGCCTTGGAAGCCATGTCAAGCCTGTGAGACTCAAAACTCATCTGCTTTTCTTTTTCCTTTTTTGGTGTTGGGGGAATAAAGTCATGTTTATATATTATATATATGTACATGTGCATGTGCTTTTTGGTTGTATGTTTAACTGATACAATTATGTTTCANTTTCTTTTTCCTTTTTTGGTGTTGGGGGAATAAAGTCATGTTTATATATTATATATATGTACATGTGCATGTGTGCTTTTTGGTTGTATGTTTAACTGATACAATTATGTTCTTCCAATCTCTTTTTTTAGGTTTTGGGAATCAGCTTCTCTCCAATGGATATCATTTAGCCACGGGGGTGAAGACAATACCTGTCGAGTCTGGGATCTAAGAAAGAGAAAAACTTTGTATACAATACCAGCGCATTCTAACCTCATTTCAGAAGTAAAGTTTGAGCCTCAGGAAGGATATTTCTTGGTAACTGCTTCCTATGACATGACAGCTAAGGTGTGGGTCCTTTCTGAGCACCATGATTCCTACATAATAATTTGAAGTTTAACCTTCTGTTTTATTTCCTTTTCTGATTCCTATTTTGTTTACATATCATTCTTCTTGGGTGTATTTTCAGATTTGGTCTGCCCGAGATTTTAAGCCTGTGAAGACACTTGCTGGTCATGAAGCAAAAGTCACATCCTTAGATGTTGCAGGAGGTAAGTACCTGACTGTAGATATGTTGAGCATATGGCTAGATTCTGATTTATTTCCTGGTTTCTTCATTTAAGCTTCTTAATAAATTGATGCATGGAGGAAGTGGAGATACACTACTCCAATTACCTTATATCTTCTAGGATTTAGTAACTTCATTTTTTACGTAAATACATTTTACCCTTACATATTTATTTACATATGTTCTGTTACCTCTTTTATTCCTTTATAGGATCCAAAATTCTTATAATCATATTATATAATTTAAAAAACTAGAGCTTCCACTTTCATGAGCTTAAAGAGCATCAACGTTGGTGGTGCCAAAAATTTAGATTCTACAAACTGTAGGTTCTAAATAAATTAATACCATTTCAGCTTAATTTATTAGTCATTTCTCAGGTTTACCTGTTGCAAGTAGGTAGGACATTTGCACTTGCCTGGGTATTAGATCTCTTACAGATGATGATACCCATCTATTAAAGGGAAAAAAAAAATGCTCAAAGAGAGAGATTTCAGTTGATATTTGGTTTTACTTTGTAGTAGATTTTTTGCAGTTCACAGTAATTGATGGTTTCATTACTTCTTTCAGTCTCAATGAAAAATATTTAGACTGTCATCCTCTAAATCATATGGAACTTGTTTGTTAAAAAGAGGATAATAATAAGCAGCTAAATTTTATTAAATTAATCACTGCTGTCTCAAACTTAATTGGTTTTTAAATTTTATGTGAAATCTTGATACTGTGTGATATCGACTATTGAGTCCTCTACAAGTACAGTTTCTTGCTTGACCTTGAATACATTGTTACACAGTTGCATAAATAATTCTGCTTTCTGAGGTGGGAAGTGCTTTGATTTTACTGTAGTTATCATATTCATTTC
Source organism: Quercus suber (assembly GCF_002906115.3). Classification (NCBI taxonomy): domain Eukaryota; kingdom Viridiplantae; phylum Streptophyta; class Magnoliopsida; order Fagales; family Fagaceae; genus Quercus; species Quercus suber. The sequence continues at coordinate 429,621 of NW_027069766.1, read as the reverse complement.
TTTCCCCTAGTAAAAGAGTATTTGACTTTGTTTCATGCTCATAACGTTAGTGAGTGTATGTACACATTAGTTGAGCTTATCTATATGTGAATGCCTATTTATCTGAGTAGTTCATTGGAATGGTAAAATTACACTAATCATCATGAGCTGGTAGCAGTACTAAACTCATGGTTTTGTTACAGCACAGCATCAAGCTTTATTACCGTAGATAAGATTCTAAAGATGATTCCTTAAAGATGCCTCCCACCCCGACATTTTTTTAGTTCTCTTCCCTTCCACCAAGGGGTGGGAACCATGCCCCTCTACTGTGACCTTCCTGAAGAAGCAACTCCTCCCCATTTTCTACATCCCATAATCTCCAAGTCTTGTCAAAGCTAGTAGTGCCCAAGTACTTCCCTGAAGGATGGAAGGAAATGCGTGCAAGGCGGTCCAGATGGCCCTCAAATGTCCTCAACAAAGATCCTCTAGTGTCCCACAACCTTGCAGTACGGTCAGCAGAGGCAGTAGCTAGATGGTCATGCACAGGAGAAAATGCGACATCAGTAGCACGCTCTGTGTGTCCCTTCAGTGTAGATTCCTTTTCAACATTAGGCATTTTCCACAACTTAGTAACGCCACTTAAAGAACTGATAGAAGCAAACAATATCTGGTCAGTTTCATGTACCATTGCAATTTGGCAGCATATAAGTCTTTCAATACCATAATAAGAGCACAGCCATAGATCAGAGCCTCATTACCAATCATACACCTAGAAGTTTTTAAGTTGGGAAGCAGGGCAAACTCAATATTTACCTAAAATTCCTCTGTAAGTGTTTATTCCTTTACCCTAGGAAAAGGGAGGGGTGCAACAGCCAATTCAGAGGACTTGACATCATGTACTCTTTCAGACCATTGTAGGAAACCCATCATAATCAGTTAAATAGTGGGTGGGCAATAAAGTATAAACATTAAATCTGCACTTGAATGCTAATAAAAAGGATGTACTCTAGACTGTAAAATATAATTTTAGTTGGAAAATGAATGGAAGGAGGGGGCTTAGATCCTTTAACTTTTTTTGATAAGAAAAAAATTATCAAATTTTTTTAGATGATTAGAAATGCTTACACATTAAATATACTGCCCCACAGTTCAAACCCATACACTTCCCCTGCTCCCCCAAGCAAGGTCCTTTAAATTGAACTTGTTCACAGTAAATGGTAAGACATAATGGCTATTAACTCATATGAATAAAGTAACACGTATGTCTAGGCATGTGTGTGGGTGCAACGAGAGAGAGAGAGAGAGAGAGAGAGCAATACCAGGTAGCCAACTTTTCTCCATCTCGTGAGAAAGAACAACCAGAGAGTGGCCGGTCATCCCCAATCTCACTGCAATCAAGCACCAAATTCGCTGCCTGCCCCAGAGCCCAATCCAATTCTGCATCCATATCTTCATCCGGATCATCCCTTTTCCTTTGCTCACGTCTAATACGCAAAGCTGCCTGCACAAGAGAGTACCTTGCAATCTCAACTCTAGCATCCTTAAGAGTCTTTGTCCCTTCTGTATAAAAGGGATATTCAATAATTTCTTCCTCAACATCTGCTTTTGCAGCAGTAGCTGCAGCCTCTTCCTCCTCATGAGCTTTCATCAGTTTCTCCAACTGCCCTTCAGCATCCAGTTTTGCCATAATCATCCGCAGCCTCTCACGTCTTTCCATCTCTCTTTCTCCAAAAAGAGTCATAGGTTCACCAAGCTTGCGAAGACGAGTCCTGACAGCCATGTCATTAGTAGGCACAGCAAGAGCTTTAGCACGACGCTTCATCATAAGCTCCTGTATTGCTTTTTCCTGCCGCTCTCTCACCAGTCTGCTCTCCTCAGATATCTCATATTCCCCAGTTGTACCTGGAGCAGTACGGGTTGGACCCGAATCTTCATTGTCTGAATCCGAGTCACTCTCTCTCACCTCACCATTTTGCGAAATGGGCGGCCTTAAAACAGGAGGGCGGACAGGGAGAGGTGCCAATGGGCGAATAACCGGGGGAGGAAGAATTGAAGGAATTGGAGCAATAGGAGGAACAATAGGAACAGTAGGAGGCACAACAACTGGTGGAACTATAGGTTGGATTGGCTGAAGTGGAGTAGCATGAACACTGGAAACCAATGTTTGACTATCAGGACGCAAATCAGATGCCTCTGTAGGAGAAGTTGATGCCGGGTTTTCCTCGTCCACCTCCATGATAGCCTAACCAAGGAAAAATCAAAATCAAAATCAGACCAAAGCATTTATGTTAAATAAAAAGAGCTTATGCAGTGAAACCAAACTCTGCTTTACAGTTATTTGCCATGTACAATTACAAAGCACAGCACAAGATTTACTTATTGGCTAAAACAAAACCAAACCCAGATAAAGCCAAACATCTACTCAAGCTAAGCATTCAAAAATGTTTTCTGGGTAAGTGAAATTAACAAGCTGGGAGAAAAAATTAAAAATAAAACAACTTTTGTAATTTCTAACGGGCCCACTCTATCAAACCATTACAAAGAACCTAACTTAACAAAAGAAACAAGCCGAACTAGGCATATTTAGTACCAGAAACAAAAATGGGTTTGTGGAACAGAAGAGGGTTTTGAACAAACAGAACTGAAAGTTATGCATTTTCAGTCAGGCTATTCAACGAACAGGTGGTGTGCACTAGTGAAACGCAAATTCAGGGAGCAATCTCACACACCCACAAAAACAAACAAGACTTTACAAACAAAATATGCATATATGAAAGGAAAAACACGTTACCGGTGGCGATTAAGACAGTCAGACAGTGGCGAAAGATTTCCCCTCTCTCTAAGTCTAGTAAGATTGTGCTTTCACAAAACAGATGGGCACAGTAAACAGTTGTAGTGTTACGAACTTACAATCAAAAACTAGTCGCACGATGTATTTGTTTTTCTGTTGAAACTCAAACGAAGATGAAGAAGAAGAAGAATGGAGCTCAAGCAGGTTCGGCCGTTTGGGTATGTGATTTGGGCCGTGAGTCCACTAATGGAAGGCTGTTTTTACTAATGGAAGAAAACAACTAACCATAAATACCATAAATTTGAGGGGTGTATTTTGTAATTTACAATTTGAAAATGTTTTTAAATTTTGTAAGTTTTTTAATTAAAAATGCATTTTCCATTCTTGTATTATATGAGGTGAGATATTTTGTAAATAATGTATTATGTGATTTAAAATTTGTTTTAGTAATTTTTACAAACAATTTGTCCTCTATAAATGACTATACGTCTTAAATAACCTAAAGAAGGAAAAAAAATATATATATATATATATAAATCCATCACTTATAATAGAAAAAATATACAATATATTTTTAAGAACAATAAAAAAAAATACAATACTTTAATAAAATAAGTAAAGTTTAATTTTATTAAGAACTTACTAACATTATGCTGAGAATGTGACATAATTTTACCCTTTTAAATATTATTAGATATTAGATATTAACATAGATGAGTGCTTTGTTTTGTTTTAGTATACTTTATTACTTTTAAAATATAAAGTTTAAGAATTATATTGGGCCTTTATTTTATTTTTAGAATTTTAATAGAAAAAAGTCTAGTATTACAACAAATTTGCACAATATTTTTACAACAATATTCTTTATTTTGAGTTATGGTAAATCTTGGTATAATTTTTTTTTCTTCTATTCATTATATTTTGAGTTATGGCGGGTAGACATCTTGCTTGTTCTTGCCGTGACTTGTGAGGATTTATTGAGTCCATAGAGCTTCAAAGGTAATAAGTTTGATGAAAAAAATAATTATTTTAAAAATGTCTTATACTTGCAAATTCCATGTACAATGTTTTAACTTGGTTCTTAAAATTGGCATATCATCTGGTTAGATGTGCGTACCATATTGTATGTTTACACATATGTATTTTTTTTTAATTCTCTTTAATGAGCGAAACAAATTTTACTATTAGAAAGTTTTATGTATTATTAAAATAAAAATGAGAAAGTATTAAAAGAATAAGAAAAAAGCCCTGTCAGCCCTGGTTGTATGGTGTGCTGACTATCTTTTTTACGTTTTGTCATGCAATCATGCAAGGGGAGTTTTGCTTTTACCAACCCTCTAGCACTATTTCTAGTCCCCAACCACCCATTCTGCAAAATTTTTGTTGTTCGTCTCTTTCTTTCATGTAGTTTGTGGATAAGTACTAAAGTTGCTTCTTTTGTGGAATCAAAGAGAAAAGAGGAGAGGGTCAGAATAATGGAGCAAGAATGAAAGGGAGAGTGGGTTAGGGAAAGTCTTCGGAATTGGATGATCAGAAAGAATAACTCCTTGTAGAAACATTCTTTCCAAGTCCTCCAATTTCATTGGTTTCCTATTATTCCTCCCTTTCACTTGCTTTTCCTATACTTTGGTTAATGGGTTTCTAGGACATCTTAATTGGCCAGGTGCTCTTACTTTGTTGGTCACCCTTTCATGTCTATGTCACCATTTTTGTACTTATTAGTCCTACTAGCCTCTTCTCCATTAAAAGTTATCTGAGTGCTCATCAAATTGTAATTTTGACCCAGATTTGAACCTTGTGCAAACTTAGTTTGAGCCAAGTTTGAGTCTTTATCGTAAAGAATTGGTGTGATGGGTGAGTATCAGTGTATTGTTGTGAGTCTTGTGACTATGAAACACTCGGTGGTTCTGAGACTAAATAGTTTTGGTTTGGGTTTTCCTTAATGGTTGAGTCATAAGTGTATGCCAAAGTTTTAGTTCCAATTCGGTTTCTGATAGAACCGCCAAGGTGGCCTAGGAAATTGATCACAGAGGATACAAATTGTTTTCCTTCTTGGGGTCTGTTGGAGGTAAGATTGGAATTGTCCATTTTGTATTTTCTTTGAAATATAATTTAGTTCTTCTTAAGGCTATAAATGAACCAAGTCATTCATAAACAACTCGAACTTGGCTCGATAAAAAGCCCGTTCATGTTTGTTTGTTTATAAACCAGTCAAGCTTAAGCTTTAGTTTTAGACTTGTTTAATAAACAAGCCGAGCCAAGTAAAAAATATTGTTTGTGAACAAGCTTGTGAACACCAAGACTTGATACAAAAGTAACAAAACAAGTTGGCCTAGGCTTATTTATGAGTTTGGTAATAAAATTGATATGAGCTTAACAAATAAACTCATATTTTTCCAAGACTTTAATTAATTATAAGTTGAGATTACTCATCTATACCAAATAGGCTAGATAATAAACTTGATATAGGCTTAATAACATACTTGTGTTGGATCTCAAGCTCAAAAACATGATATTGAGTTTAAGTTTGAGCTTGATATTGTGCTTGAGCTTGGCTTGACCAGTGAATCAAACCAAACCAAGCCAAGCTCAATCTTTTATACTTTATAACAAGCTTAAACTTGAACATTATTTGTAAGCTCGTATCAAGCTCAAGCCAAGCTTGAACATTCTACTTTTGTTGTCAAGCCAAGCTTGAACATTCACGACTCGACAAAACTTGGCTCGTTTACAGCTCTAGTTCTTCTATACTAATAAGTAATGTGGAGCTTACTTGAATAACATATGTCATTCAAATAACATATGTTACTTGAATAACATATTCACGACTCAACAAAGCTTGGCTCATTTATAGCTCTAATTCTTCTGTACTAATAAGTAATGTGAAGCTTACTTGAATAACATATTCTCCTCATTGTTTCATGGGGATTTTTCTCCGTTCATGGAAGTGTGCAAACAAAAGTTTTCTCTTTTATTTTATTCATCATAATTTTAAAATTATGAATTTGGACTTCCAAAACAATTTCAAATTACTGCTTTTTATTTTCATTACTAATATTGAATTTCAGAATTCTCTTCTATTATAATTTATTTTCTTTTTTGAAGATGCACAATTTTGATATGCATAATTTTACATTTCCATTCTGCATTTATCTGATAATGTGAGTTCCCTCAAAATAAGCATTTTCCAAGTTCTTTTATGTCTTTCCTGTTGTCTATTCTGATATTAGCCCGTCTCTGTTTCTTGGTATCATTCTTGTTGATCATGCATCACCCCACGCTTTTGAAGCATTAACTTTGTCTATTGCAAATTACAGACTTTACAGTAGTAATATTTTTTGTGCTTTCTTCCATTGAAAGTTGATATTTAAATTCTAAACTCAGATATAGAGTTCTTGCAACCTAATTTTCTTGATTGCAACTTTTTCTTGGGCAGATTTTCAAGTATTTGAAGAAGTCCTCTGCTATAGCTCATATAATTTCTGAGATTGAAAATGGTCTCCAAGTGCCTCTAGTCTCATTTGATGCCACTGATCCAACTCTTTCTGCCCTCCAATTCCATTTTTTCTCCAATCACACAAAGTGATTCCTACCAAATGGCTGCTATGGCTGATTTTTAGTTGACTGTTATGGATCAAAAGCGATTGCCATCTTTGTTGATGATGATTATGCAAGGAATGGGATATAACTTTAGATGATGAACTCGAGAAGAGAACACGGAGATTGCTCAAAATTGCCTTTGCCAATCCAGTTTGATGTAGAAACATCACTGATATGCTTAATAAATCATTAAGTGTGCGTTTGGCATGATTAATTTTGCCAACTTATTTTATTATTTAGCTTTTTTGTTTTGCTACTATTCATGAATCCCCATGCACTTTTTGATACTATTAATAAGTCTCACTATACTATTTCAACTAACTTTTACCTTTATCTACAGTACTTTTAGTAAAAAGTTTTTAGTTTCAGCAAAATAAACGGATCCCACAAATCTAAATTGATCAGTCCTTGTGTCTATGGAACTAGTCTTTGATGGAACCTTCTCATCTCCTCTCTTTCCAGTGGGTCTTTGAAACTAGTCTTGAATTCACCTTTGTTTTTTACTTTCTATTTTGACAGATGTATTGCAAACGCTTTCCACAACATGAAAATGACAACTTTCACTCACCTTCATGACCATAAATATCAACGGCATGGGAGCAACACAATTCTTTGACACCCCACACAAGTGACCATTCTTTTTTGCAATGCTAAGGAAACTCAATTGTCAAGACAACAAATAGAAAATGGGGAGAAAAAAGTGAGCTACTTGACAATTGTAATCAATTTCTTTAACTGTGAGTACATCCAGTTAATCTAATGCACATTTGAAAATAACAACGAGACAACAAAAATCAAAGAAGTAAACAAAAACATCTCATTACTTCTTCTTTCCAGCTTTCCCTTCCTTTCGTCTAACAATTTCATCAGCATATTTCACACCCTTACCTTTATATGGTTCTGGGGGTCTCCATCTCCTAACAGAAGCAGCAAATTGACCGATAGCACTTTTGTCATATCCACTGACAGTAATTCGGGTGTTGTCTTCCACTTTCACTTTTATGCCATCTGGGATTGCCATCCTAACTGGATGAGAGAACCCAAGATTTAGTACCAAGTCATTTCCTTCTAACATTGCACGATACCCAACGCCAATCAGTTGAAGTTTCTTCTCGAAACCTTTCGAAACTCCCACCACCATATTGTCGGTAAGTGTCCTAACCAAATTGTTTTATAAGAATCAAAAGATTAATTAAGAATACTACAAGGAAACTGCAGGAGTAATGCCAACCCCAGTTTTGTCTACAAAGATTTAAAGGTAAAAATAAAAAAAAAAAAAAAAAAAGGAGGAAGGGGCAGAGGGGTGATGAATACTTAAACCAATTTACATTGATAGCAATGGTTAGTATGAATGGTCTGTCAAATTAATTTTCTCATGGATGGGCAAGCATCACGAGTGGGTATGCATCGAAGTGTGCAATTCATAGATGCTTATGCCCCCTACTTTAGATTTTATGGATTTGCTGAGTCTGAAACCTTGTTTGTGATGTTATACAACGATCGTCATGAGTTATACTGGACGTTTCTATGCAACGCCCATGAATAGTTCACTCATTCAAGAGAAACATTTATGAAACTAACATTCATTCCCACTATGTCTTTCTCTTCCTCTATTAACATGTCTATTGGATTTCTTTAGCAGGACATGCGAGACAAATCTATGACTACTCATGCATATTTTTGCTCGACAAAGAAGACTGTCCATGTAATATAAATAACTGAAATGGGGATATACAAATACATGAGCATTTATTCAAGCCAAAGAAAAAACCAGAATTTTCATTCCCCTAATATCTACACCAGCATATAAACTATAAAGCCACAACTCCAACCTCTCTTACTCATAGTGAGTTGGCTTCTATCCTATGAATGGTAATTTCACCAATTGAAACATATAAATCAGTTTTATCACATTAATTTTTGCCTTATAAATTCATCAAATTTCATAGTAATTCCTAGTGCTGATATGCAAGTAATTCATCAGATAAATGAATCATACCAGCTTCATGGAATAAACAACAAGCCACATCATAATTGGTTAAGTTTGTTCTCAAAGTGGAGAGATACACAAGTGCTTGAGTGTAGCTGCATGCATGTGTACAAAAGTCTGCTAGTGTGCATGCAGCATGCCTATGTGTATACTTCTTACTCTCCTTTTTTTATTGGCAATTATACGTGGGTCCAGAAAACACTACTTGATCCTCAACCAAGTGTGTACTTCTTACCTTATAGTCATATTCTTCAAACCAAAAGTTTTTTTTTTTTTTTTAAACTAATTAAATTTTAAACCTTGAGATAAAATATATATGATGGGACACTTTCCATAACAATTAACAATAGAAGGCCAAGTTCCTACACAATGAGACTAACAAAGTTAAGTGCCACAAACAACTCAAAAATACAAACTGCAACCAATGAGAGAGAGAGAGCATCGGATATTGAATGATGATCTCTAGATTCTCAAATTAAATAGTAGGGGAATAACCTTGATCAAATACTTTTCTAATGCAAAGTCTCTCCCCACCTTCCCTCTCTACACAAACACACAAATTTATAAAAGACCCATGAAGAATTTAAGAATAAAGCCAAGAAAATTAAAAAAATAAAAGCCTATTAGCATTAGGATTCAAGGGATAAACATAATCATATTATAAAATATCAAAAGAAAAGGGAAAGTGTTAATGCCAAAAGGATAGATGAATTTACCTGAAAAGCCCATGCATTTGGTTGGCCCTTCTAGTTTCCATTGCTTTTTTGACCTTGAGAGTGCCGGGCTCCTCCCTTTCAACATTCACTTCTCGTGGATAGGACTGTGAAAGTTCCCCTAAAGGACCCTTTACCTTTAAAAATTGACCTTCCAAAGTGATTGTCACATTGCTTGGCACTTGAATTGGTTGCTTTCCAATTCTTGATTCTTTACACACCACAGTTTTCCTCAAGAAACCAACACGATTTACAGGAACACTAGAAACAGATACTTCATTTTTCTTGCCCAAAAATACAGTCCTCAAATTGCTGAAACATGATAGTAAAGGAGTTGGCTCAAAATTTCAAATATTCCATGCTTGAGTAATAAGTTTACCATCAAGTGAACTAAGTCTAGTATTACAGAAATCATTATCAACTTTTTGTCCAGATATAATAAAGATTCCCCAAATACACTGTCTTGCTTATACATGACACATAATCCTCTGGTTGATTGTTGATAAAATGCAGGAAGGAAATGAATATAGACAAAGGAAAACCAATATCTGCACTCTGCTAAGCCTAAAGATTGCTATTGGCGAAGTTGAGTTCAATAAGTTTGGAAAACAAAACAACAAAAAAACATAAGGCTCATAGTGAAATTTCCCCTTTCCAATATTTTGTCCAGGAGTATCACAACCAGTAATTATACCGATAAATAAATCAACTATGCTTGTTTCCACTTATCCAAAAAAAAAAAAAAAACTATGCTTGCGTCTAAAACAATGTTGACAGGAAAATTTTAACATACCATAAAAAAAAAAATTTACATATTCTCTTATTATTAAGCCACTGAATCTATTCATACTAGTCTATACTACAAGCAACCTTAGAAGTTAAAAACCTGCTTCTAGAATTCTAAACCCTCAAAATCTTAAGCTATTGTACAAAGGAACTGATTTCTGGTACAAAAGCATGTCATATTTTACAGAAAGAAAAAAGAAAATCAAGAACTTCCAAAAACTAAACAAATTCTAGTTGGGAAATAACACATGAAACAATATAATATCCCAAAGTTAAAGAGTACATATTTTTAGTGGAAAATAGGTACAATTGTCTATGACCAAAAAAAAAAAATCCACTATAATGTATAAACAATCATACTATCAACAGACTAGAGCTACTATTATTGCGTATGAAAGGGATAGCTTTCTTCAACACAGGTAACTTAATGAGTTAAGGAGGAGCCATTTTCCAAAGACACAATGAGATACAAAATTCCATCAAATCAAGCATTCAGCTTTCTTTCAATCAAAGAAGACCCATCAAACTGACTCTAAATAAAAACAAGTTAACATCATATCAACATAAAAATTCAATGCCATTTTGGAAAAATTAATGCCATTATCCTAAGGTAGCTTAACTGAAACCCAATGTAATGACAAATAAAAAAAGGTTCAAAACTCAAAATTTCTCAAATTTCTTATAAAATTAAAGATACCCAGAAGCCAAAAATGGAATTTTAAGTGCACCTGCAACTACAAACAAATGTTATATACCTCCACACCTCACAAAAAGGAAAACCCATTAAAGCAACACAAGTATGTAAGAAGCTGAGCATTAAAAAAACAAATGGTATAAGATAGAAATAGAGAAGATTTGGGTATTGGGTACTGACCTGGTTTGAAAAGAGGAGTTGAGCGAGGAAGCCATTGTTAAGAGTTATAAAGAAAGCATCAGCTAAGGTTTTAAGTGTTATCTCATGAAGTAGAGAAGAAGACGAGGCTATCCGAATGAACTGTGTTTATGTTATCCACTGGTACCTGTTTTTTGTTTTTTGAAATGACGGAAATACCCTTTAAGAGAGGAGCGAAATGTCGAATTTACCCTTGTGTTTAGAGCTACTATATGTCACCGGTTTTTTTTTTTTTTTTGGGGTTATGGGATTTCATGTTGGTAGCTGGTTTTATTTTGTGGTTGATGAAGAGAGAAACAAACAAAGAGCTAGAGAGAGAAGAGAGTGAAATGAACAAAAAAGAAATTGAATAGTGTTGGATTTGAGGTGAAAAATAAGGAATGAGATGTTGGCTTGGGTGAATTGTAAAATGGTATTATAAAATAAATAAAGTAACTCTTTTTTTGTATTAAAATAGATATTTTTATACAAACTCGAATGTGAATACTCTAAGCAAGTTATTATTATAATTTTTTTATTAGGTCAAATTAACTAGTGTCCACTTAATGATTTATTTTAGAAAAATTTTAATACCACTTTCATAAAAAGTCTCTTAAAATATTTCATAAACCAAATATACTCGTTAATTTCTCCCTTAAATTATTATTATTATTATTATTATTATTATTATTAGCACTAGCATGGACTAAGTTTAAAATGACCGTTATAACCTTAACATTTCACAGTCAAGTCATTTTTTATTTTTTTTAAAGTCATCTTTGATAATTTACATCCAAAATAATAATTTTAATAGCCGAACTTTTATTTTTTTGAGAAGAAAGTTGGTAGAAGAACTTGAAGACTGTCTTCATACAACAATTTTTACAAGTTTTCCCAAATTTTTACATTTTAAAGAATGCACTTTATCAAAAAAAAAAAAAAAAAATCCAAATGGACCCAGGATTAGGCCTGGCCCAGCGCAGCCCAGTCAAAAAAAGCAGAGTTGGAATAGTATAGAACAAAAGGTGTTTTTTTTTTTTTTTTTTTTTGTGTCGAATTTACCCTTGTGTTTAGAGCTTATGTCACCGGTTTTTTTTTTTTTTTTTTGGGGTTATGGTATTTCATGGTGGTAGCTGGTTTTATTTTGTGGTTGATGAAGAGAGAAACAAACAAAGCTAGAGAGAGACGAGAGTGAAATGAACAAAAAAGAAATTGAATAGTGTTGGATTTGAGGTGAAAAATAAGAAATGGGATGTTGGCTTGGGTGAATTGTAAAATAGTATTGTAAAATAAATAAAGTAACTCTTTTTTTGTATTAAAATAGTTATTTTTATACAAACTCGAATGTGAATACTCTAAGCAAGCTATTATTATAATTTTTTTATTAGGTCAAATTAACTGGTGTCCACTTAATGATTTATTTTAGAAAAAAATTTAATACCACTTTCATAAAAAGTCTCTTAAAATATTTCATAAACCAAATATACTCGTTAATTTCTCCCTTAAATTATTATTATTATTATTATTATTATTAGCACTAGCATGGACTAAGTTTAAAATGACCGTTATAACCTTAACATTTCACAGTCAAGTCATTTTTTATTTTTTTAAAGTCATCTTTGATAATTTACATCCAAAATAATAATTTTAATAGCCGAACTTTTATTTTTTTGAGAAGAAAGTTGGTAGAAGAACTTGAAGACTGTTTTCATACAACAATTTTTACAAGTTTTCCCAAATTTTTACATTTTAAAGAATGCACTTTATCAAAAAAAAAAAATCCAAATGGACCCAGGATTAGGCCTGGCCCAGCGCAGCCCAGTCAAAAAAAGCAGAGTTGGAATAGTATAGAACAAAAAGTGTTTTTTTTTTTTTTTGGTTAAATTTGATAAAAGAATCCACAACGTGTAGTTTAAGAATTAAGAGTAACTTTTGATCAAAGCTTTACATTCTCAATGGACGGCACAAGTAATTTTCTGAATATTTCTTATTATCAATCAATGAATGAATGAAAAATAACTATTGGATGACTTGCATGTATCCAAGACCCCGTGTGCCTTGGGAAATTCTTTTTCCTCAAGCGGTTTGGACGTTATGGTTGCATAGGAATAAGGTTATCTTCCAAACTGGAAAAATTGAGGAGGGCACGAGTGCTTGTTGTGTTAAGAAAGGAGTGGAGTTCTATGCTATAGTTCCTAATGGCCCGAACAAACCAAGAAGAACACTTGTCCAAGTGAGATGGCTTAAACCCCTTCGGGGTTGGACAAAGCTTAATACTGACGGGTCTGTGATTGGTAATCCGTTGAAGGCTGGTGAGGGTGGCTTACTTAGGTGCAACAATGGTGAATGGTTGGCTGGCTTCACGCTCGGAAACATGTCAAGCACTATTGCCAAACTGTGGGCTTTGAAGGATGGTCTAAACATGGCCAAGCATATGGGGATTGATAGTATTTGTATTGAAATGGACGCTAAATTTATTGTACACCTTGTTTCGAGTCCCTATGTAGTCAATCTAATGCTTGAACCTCTCTTAACTGATTGCAGGAACTTAATATTGACATTTCCTAATCACACAGTGACACATGTGTTCAAAGAAATTAATGGCTATGCTGACTGCCTTGCTCGCATGGGAGCAGCTCTCAACCATGATTTTGATGTTTATCTTTTGTATAACCCACAGGATGTGGTGGTTGATTTACTGGCTACAGAGAAAGCCGAAATTGCTTTTTGTAACAAACTTATTGTTTCTTAATCTTATTTCAAGCGTCGTTACAAAAAAAAAAAAAAAAAAAAAAAAGGATAATATAAAGCAAAATCTTTTTTTCTCTTTTTTCTTAATCTTATTTCAAGCGTCGTTACAAAAAAAAAAAAAAAAAAAAAAAAGGATAATATAAAGCAAAATCTTTTTTTCTCTTTCCATTTAGAATCATACTTTATACCAAAGTGATGTGATCTTTCCACTTTTTAAAGCAACTCAGGTTGCCTAAATTCCTTGTCATGTCATATGCATCTCTATCAATTTAACCTTGCTCTCACTTTTGTGGACAACAATGTATTTTTAGGGACTATAATATTCAGATTAATTTGACTTCAACTTTTTCTTTTTTTGGATTAGTTCAAAAGCATTAGGTAAGACCAAATTTCAGAATAAGTATTAACCCTTTAACCAAGTAGTTAATTACTTAATTTAGAAGTGGTATTATAGTAAGTTGAACAGTGAACACAAATGGGTCAAAAACTTTGTGAGAATAGTGTTATTTTTCCATATCAAAACTACAAACACATGGGTGAAGACCAAAAGTGGGATCGTAAATTAGGAATTTATAAGCAATGGGAGGTACTCATCTAGGACACAACAATTAGATCTTCTTTTCTTTTTTTTCTTTTTCTTTTTTTTGCGGATGTAGCAGAAATTTAGGCACTAATTAGAGCACTAGCATTAAACATGTTAAAATTTAGTATATTAGCACATCAAATAGCAGAAAGTGAGCTTCATATATTTTATATGTTAAAATTTTTTTAGCATTAGTAAAAGTGTACAGTTATTATTTTTCTTTTCATTTTCTCCCTCCTTTCACATGTTAGGTATCTCATTTTGTGGTTTAGAATTTTTTATTTTTTTTTATTTTTTTAAGGTCAGGTGTTCTACTTTGTGGCTGAGTTGTTATTATTATTATTAAAAAATTATTTTTAATAGTGATGGGTTAAAAGTAAAAGATATGATGTGAAGTGTATTATCAAATGTTATGTTAAAATAGATAAAGTAATTTATTTTTGTATTAAAATATACTCTCTCTTTTTTCTTTTTTCTTTTTTCTTTTTTGGGAACAATTAATGTACTCTAAGGAATAGTTTGCATGTAGCATGATTTTTTTTCAAAATAACTACAAAAGCCAAACAATTTTATTAGCTAGCAACTTTTCCAAACTATTTAAGAAATTAACAACTCGAGTATGTGAGACTCGATTTTAATGTACCAAATCGAGTTTAAGGGACTCGATTTTTGTGTGCTGGCAGACCTAATGTCCACGGGGAAATTAAGTCTTAAAGACTCGATTTCCTGTTCACCATCTTCTTCCCTGTTCTTTTTCTTTTTCTTTTTCTTTTTTTCTTTTTTTTTTCTCCATCTGCCTTCCCACTTCCTTCTTCCAAGCCCCCAAAAACCCAAGACAGTGCTTCCTTCTTCATCTATATCTATTCCTCAAAATCCTAAACCCATTTCTTAAAATCCTAAACCCAAATCACGATCTGCAAAAATCCAAACCCAAAAATCATTCCCTATCTCACTTCCTTGTTTCACATTGCCCCACCACTGCGCCTCCCCTATTTCCACCGTCATCGCCGTCGTCAGTCTCTCTATCTCCTCACCACCGGTCGTGGATCTCAACGCCAGCCACCACCAATTCAAGCTCCGTTGCACAATCTCAATCTCCAAAACCCCCCCAGTTCTTTTTCCACTAGGTAAATTCAAAAAAACACACAACTCTTTTTGCTCTCTTTCGTAATTGCTAATACTTGATGACCTTGTTTTCATGGCCTCAAAAATCATCCAAATTGCTTCCTTTAAAGCTGAGAACCAAACCAAACTCTCTCTGAGGCAAGCCTTTGAGCTTTTGGAACCAAAACTTAGACCCCCATTTGACTTAACAATCCCAGAGCAACAGCAATATGCTTTATGGGTTTCTGGAGGGAACTCGAGTCTCTAAGACTCGAGTTCCACGTGAATTTTCTTCATCCATGTCGGCCACGCACCTTATGAAAATCGAGTATTTGAGACTCAATTTGCTACAGTGAAATTGAGTCTCTCAGACTCGAGTTGTTACTTTCCTAAATAGTTTTAAAATGTTGCTAACTGACAAAATTGTTTGGTTTTTGTAGTTATTTTAAAAGAAAAAAAAAATCCCATGTAGCAGCCTAGCTCAGGTTTTCCACACTTGAGATTGAGTTAAATGTGAAGAAAAAAAAAAAGGATAAATCAACCTGTTCTATCAAGTTATTGCATGTTTTTGTAATTTTTTTAATAATTTGATAATTGCAATAATGGAATAAAGAGGGTCAAACATAGTAGTATAAGAAATCATATTATAAGCAGCGTAGAGCCACTATTATTGGGTTTAAAATGGATGGTTTTCTTCAACACTAGGCCGGCTGCAAACCAATTGCAGGGAATAAACTTTCAAAGATTACCTTAACCGGTCAACGATCCATTTTCCAATGACTACAGAGGTACAAAATTCCATCAAATCAAGCAATCAGCATTCGATCAGCAATGAGGTAATACACCATGCATGTATGTTTTTTCCCACTCATATAGAGTTGAACTCCACATGTATGGGGTCCACTTACATGTGAAAGGGAGAAAACATGTATCTTATACATGATGTATTTTTTATCAAGAATTAGGAAGACCCATCAAACTAACTCAAATAGAACAAGTGCATTGTGCAATCATACAAATTGGATGTCATTTAAATAAATTAAAAAAAAAAAGTTTTACTAGCATATATCATAAAAAAAGTGACCAACTTTTTTTTACAATTTTTCATAAAATATTTTCTTATGGCATACATTAGTAAACTATTTTAAGAAAAATTTCATGAGAAAATGAAAAAGTAACTAACTTTTTTTTACAGTTTTTTTAATTTCTCATAAAAAGTTTCCTAAAACGAATAATTAATGTATGCCTTAATAAAATCTATAAGCTTCTAAGTCACGTTGATTTTCACAAAATAGTTTACAGCTATTAAGATGGCAAATTGTGAATGATAAACAATGAAATGATATCAATAGTAGACTTAGATGAGAAACAGTAAAAACATAGGAATAATTATACTTTACCCACCTGTGGTTTGCCTCTAATTCAATGTGCCTACCCGTGGTTTTAATTTTGACACTTTACCCACCTGTGATTTTCACCGTTACTGTGTCATAACCCACCTCTATTAAAAAAGAGGGGTAAATAAGTCTTTTTACACCCATTTTATGTCTCTTTCCTCTTAAAACAAGAAAAAAAAAAGATTAAAATATAGTATTGGTTTCTCATAATTCACAAACATGAAGAACATACACAAACATAAAGAACATACACCCAGAAAACTAATACAAATCAAATGAAGCAAAACCATGAGAGAGAGAGAGTTCTTCGTCTTCTTCCTTATACTTATTTTTTGTGCCTGAACTAAGAAATTTATTAAAATCAAAGCATAACACAATTTACAACATGACAACAGGGAGGATCATCAATTTCCAGCACTTAATTTCTAAAGTTTTGATTTTCAACATCCAAGTTCTCACTCACACAAAGCCAGTGTATATACATTAGCAGCACCCACGGGGAGGATCGGCAAAGCTTGACCAAGGGAATAGAGATATGAGAGAGGACGGTTTCAAAGCCAAACAACAAACCCACCAGAAAAAATCATAACATCGTGAACAGTAGAATAAAAATTACTTTATTTGCTGGGTATAATAGAAGTAAAGTGAAAATTTCAAAGCTAAACAACAACCCAAAACCCACGGAATCACCAGATTCACCACCAAATCAGTCAACAATTTCCTACAACGAGCCCAGGTTTAATTGTGTAGGGCCACCACACCACTGTGGTAGATCGAAGAGTGAGTTTGAGAGTTAGGTTCGAAAAGATCGGGTAGAGAAGTGGAGAGATGGTGGTGGCTGGGGTTTGCCGTGAAGGAGCTTGGAAGCTTCAATTCTTTTAGATTCCGAAAGATCGAAGAGAGAGGGAGGGGTTTAGGCTGAGATCGAGTTAAGATAGAGATTCTGGTGAAAGGGAGGTTCGAGCTTGAGAACCACCATCTGAGGTGGTGTTGGAGCGACGGAGATGAGCTATGAGTGGTCGGCCATGGCTGGGTTTGGGGTTTGGAGAGAGATTGTTGAAGAAGAACAGGTGTAAGTGGTCGGCCATTGATTTTTTTTTTCTTTGAACAAATTAGTAACCATTGTGGTGAAAGAAAGACAACAAGGCAAATATATATTTGTGGAGGTTGGTTTGAGTTTGATTTTTCTGGGTTTATGTTCTTCATGTTCAAGATTTGTGTGAATTGAGAGAGAGGTCAATACCACTTTTTGACCTTGTTTTTCTTGTGTTTTTAGTTGTATTTTGATAGATCTGTGGTTTGTACTTTGATGGTATTGCTTGATTTAATTTGTATTAGTTTTCTGGGTGTATGTTCTTCATATTAGTGAGTGAGTTTTGGGAGTGAGAGTGTTTTGATCCGTTTGAGGTTTTGCTTTTTACATATTCTGTGTTAGAGTAACGACTGAGGAAGAGGTGGGTTACGACACAATAACGGTGAGAATCACAAGTGGGTATAGTGTCAAAATTAAAACCACAAGTAAGCACATTGAATTAGAGACAAACCACAGGTGGGTAAAGTGTAATTATCTTAAAAACATATCAACTCAGCCGTGGTGAAAAATTCTTGTGTTTGTAGTGTTACTCT
This sequence comes from Quercus suber, assembly GCF_002906115.3. Lineage (NCBI taxonomy): Eukaryota > Viridiplantae > Streptophyta > Magnoliopsida > Fagales > Fagaceae > Quercus > Quercus suber. The sequence continues at coordinate 411,430 of NW_027069766.1, read as the reverse complement.
AAAAAAATTATAATGTCATCCTAAGATATCTAAAATCGTATTTTTTCAAAGTACAACTTTTAAAATCTTGTTTGGAAATTACTTATTTTTTTAAGGAACTTGGATTACATATAATGCATCAGTTGCACTGTACACATTAGGATGCGGATACGCGTTTATATCCCACTGTGTCTAGTGCACTAATGCTATGGACACAAGTCGTGTCCTTTTTTAGTTTTTTAAATACAACTTATTGCTTTATTTTTATTTTTATTTTTTCATTCACAGCTTTTTAAATCAACTAGTAATTTTCAAAAGTGAAAAAAATAAATTGTACCGAAAGGGCACTGTTCTTGATGATTTGGCTAAGAGAGGACAAACCTAACAAGGCAAAAGAAGACCTTATTTCATTTTGAGATCCTTGATGTGTTTAGTGAGCATTTCAAGCTGGAGTTTTTCCCTGTTCACATAGCCTTCATCAACATTGAATATTCCTAACCAAACCAGACCATTTGTAGCTCAAATCATAGTACTGATCAACTGGATCCATCTCAACTGTAGTTTAAAGGTGATCCCTCACATTAGAGCCTTTTTACTATATGACACTACTTAATTTCTCCTTTCCGACTTGTCGTAACTAGTAAGTAAAAAAAAAAAAAAAAGGTTTGGTGACAAAATTGAGCAAATAAAAAAAACCTAGGAGCAGAACAAACTGGATCCATTCACATTACTGGTTTTTAGATGGAAGATATAAACTTTCCTTCCCAGACCAAATAAGGAAACAAAAACAAACGGGAAAATTTTTCTATATGAACATTTAATTTCATAATTCGGATGAAAATCTTGATGAACTTTACATTCGAAACTAAAATTTATCTCAACCTAGCAATAGCATCCTCGACATTGACATTTAGATTGTCATAGACAGAACAAAGCATTTTATGACGGTAAAGTTTATAAAATAAACATACTAACAATGCACCCTACTATCCCATTGCCTTGAGCCATGTTCAGAATCTGCAATGAATCATCCCAAGCATTCTGCAAAAAATGCAGCATAAACTGAACATGGAGGACTCTGCTTCAATTACACTATTAACACTTATCCCTTCCGCAGAATAAAAGAATAGAACTCACTCAAGTAGACAACATATTATATACTCAAAAGCGTTCACAAAACTGATTTCTCCCAACTCACTGGAATTGCTGCTCTCCTGAATCCATAATGGCATAACCGCAAGAGTTCCACTGCCTTGAGGCAGGTTTATTATCTACCACATATGAATAATTTCCCTTCTTCCTTCCCCTACCATTTCTCCATTCATTACTACCCCTTTGATAGTCATTGCCTGCAAACCTTGAGGTTTTATACCTTGACATGTACCTAGGAGAGCCTTGTTTCTTCCTGCTATTGTCATCATATGTTCCCCAATTACCACCACTTCTATCATCCACATTCTCCGCCCCATTATAATTATTCTCCCACTCATAACAACTATTTTTCCACTTATTCCAAGCCTGTGAATCATTTGGATGACTTCCCCATCCATAATCTTTCATGGCTCCATTATTCTGATCATTACTATTTTCCCAAGGATTATTGTCATTATCCACTTTGCGGTCCCAATCCTCATTTCCAGGATGCCGGGACAAGTCAGCAGCTTTTTGTAATTCCTCTTCATCTTCTCCCCATCCAGTGCAAGAGAATGATTTATTCAAGAGCGAATCACCAAGAATCACAACCTTCTCATCTTTATCTACCTCATTAGGAGTCTCTTGCTCCTGTTCCAAGTCCAACAGCAACTCTGGATCTATGCTGGAGTTCCAATCTACTTTGTCAATATAGATATCAGGATCAGGCAATGATATGTTGCAGGGAAGGCCATTGATCCCTGCCCAATATCGTTTTTTTGCATTGCAAAATGCCTCCTCACCAGCAGAGTCATTCCATTGAACAACATTGTCATAAAGATACATACATTTCTTGGTTTCCAAGAGCTTTCGCCATGGAACTGAACCAATTAATAAGCAGAATTCCTTTTCCCAGGAAGGCACAGACGACTGCCAATTATCTGAAACCAAATGAGTAAAAACATAAATTGAATTACACATGCAAGGATCCACTATCATACTTAAAATCTATCTCTTAGAAGAAGGTAATAGCAGAGTTGACAGGAATAGAAAGTGACACAACAAATGGGGATAAGATCCCCTTCAATCATTGGAACCTTCTAGTGCCGTCACTATTATTCATTGCAGGTGGGCTCAGCCCCTTGGACCATGGTAATGCATCTTATAAGTTTAACTAAATCCAGAATACAGGTATATAACAAATCTACAAAAGAAACAAGCAGAGATTGACAATAGATAGGATAACTCCATCATGGATTCCATTCTTCATCAGCATCATTTTCCATTTCTGAAGAACTTCCCACATCATTAACTCACATTTTCAAGAACCAAATCCAACAAAAACATCAATATTTCCATATTTGTTTATCTTATGTTACCCACATTGTGTTAAACAACCAGAACTCAAACAAGGTACCAAGTAACGCATACAAATCTTAAGATCTCTTAGACTCACCTTAACTCATGATTCATCAGAAAGTCACAAACATCAGCAAGCACCCAAACCTACAACTCTCCAGTAAATTCAACCAGTAAAGTTCACAATACAGAGGAAGCCCCACATGAAACTACAGAATGTGAATTTTCTTCCCAAATCGTCGCATGAGTAACCAACACCAGAAACATGAACCAAACAAGACAAGCAAGACTACACCCTCTAGCATCCATCCCCCTCCTAACAAAATCTACTTGGAAAAAACTATAAAATAAAAAAATAAAAAAAAAAAAGTTAGAATTTTTTTTTTTGAGGGGTGGGGGGAGATGGTCTCAGCTAACGCCTCTCAGTCTTGAGCAGTTTGATTGAAAATTTCCAGAAGATTTACTCTCTTCCTCTTAAACAAAGTTGTACCATCTTAAATGGCCTCAGATCATTGTAAATAAAAACCATCAAACATAAATAAATACAGCCTCATAGCCAAAAACCTAAATAACATTCCAAATTTAGGTTGCTACATCACAACACTTTTAGGATGTAACAACCCCTCCAATCTCCAAAATCAAGAAACAAACACAAACCCTGCCTACAAGACAGATATGCTCTTTGTTCAAATACCTTAAGATCAAACAGAAACCGCGTCAAAACTGTTAAACAAACTCATTTTGTCATTACCTAAAACCCATAAACAACAAACATTTAAGAAGATCACAGATTATAACTAACCTTACAACTTAGAATAAGGACCAAAGATATAATAACAACAAATCCACACGCATACAGAAACGGCTATATCAAATTCCAAGAAAACCCCACTTTCTTGAAACAAGAACCCATTAAAGAAAAACTATTTACGCAGAAAAATCACAACCTGATTTTAATAATTTCTCGTGTAAAACTAGAATCTTGGAAAAAAACAAATAAGAACCCAGAAAAAGAAACATACCCAGAGGTGGTTTCCTGTTGTTTGATCTTGTCCCCTGAGGTTCCTTATGATGATTTCCAACTGATTGTCTTCTCCAACTACCCATTACTTTCAAAAAACAAAACAGTGAAACCCCAAAGACAACAAAAAACCAAAAGAACCCCAAGAAAAAAACAGTGTCAGAAAATGGGTTTTTGAGCAACAAACAAAATCTGCAAAAATCTCTAAAAAATAGAAGAGTGTTGGGTTTGTTTGGCAGATTTGTCAGAAGGGTCTGATAGGGTTAATCAATCAAAGAGTTTTTTTTTTTTTTTTTTTTTTTTGGGGGGTGTGGTGTTGGATAAAGAGTGATGATCTATATAAAAGATACGAGAACTGGTCCGAGGTTTTATTAGATACGTTATGAGCGTTGCTTGGAAGTAAAGCCCCAAGTTTTAAAAAGTGTGGTGTAGGTATTTATATTTATATTATTTTCAATATTCATTGCTTTTGGTCTGAAACTTTGAAGTTTGAATTACTATACTATTCATGAAAAATTTTATTAAAAAAAGACAAAGAAAAGAGAATTACTATACTGGTCTGGTCCATCCTTTGCTTTGTTTTTTTGATGAGGACTTCCACTGATTGGTGAAACACCACGCCGCCATAAGTGCGTGTTCCTTGTTCACCTCACACAAGGATCTCTTTAATGTGCCTAATTACTCACAACTAGGTAGATTTACCAAAGAAAAGCAAATGTCTATTTACTCTTTAACCATTTTTCATTTTACTTGTTTGGGTAATCTACTAAGTTGTTAAGTTTTATACTTACTAAAAAAAGAAGTTTCGGTCCAAACCCTATCTAAACATAAAGAAATTTTTAACCAAACAATATCATTTTTACCATAGTTATTATAGTAAAGTATATTATATGTATGAATATACATACCTATTTAAAAATAAGTAAAAAATAAAAACCCATGTTTATTGAACAATAAAACAATATCCTTTAAGTTGAGTGAATATATATGTGTGTGTATTTTATACAGTCTTATAAAATTATTTTTAAGATAACATAATGTGCTAATAATCTAATTATAATAAAAGAAATAAATTTACATATGTAACCATTTTTTAGTCTCGAATTTGTCTTTCAAATTCATTACATATTTACTCATCCGTTTATTTATTTATTTTTTTCTCATTTTTATTTTGTCGTAACCCATTTGCCAAACAGAGTCTCACAAAACCCTTTTTACCACAATTTTAAAATAGTGAACAAAACGAAACGCGTATTTATGTACCACATATATTCTATCCTATAAATTGATAACTACTATTTTTAGATGAAATCATTACTAGTATCATTTTTATGGCAAATGTTTACAAGAACTGGACAGTGTTTGTTAAGGTTAATGTAATTATAATGTATTGGTATTAATTGTGAAATTTTTTGTCTCACCATATTTATTAATTTACTTGGGAAGGCCTCTTGAACTAATGAAGTTTTCCAATAATTAGGGTGCAGATCTCATACTGGATAGAGTTTTTTTTTTTTTTTTTTTGGGAGAAAAATAAAGGATAGAATCTATTACAAATTACAATGGAAAGTAATCGAACAGGAGATCCGTAATCTGTTGATGAAGTAGGTAAAGTTTGGGTCCTTTGGGATATGCACTGTGCCAAAAGGAAAAAATTAATTCAAATAATCTTCTGGCCAAATATTCTATCTTCTTCTTTAGATTTTTCTTTAAATAAAACTAAAAAATTATGGTATATAATGATAAATAGTAATATATTTATGGACATAACATATTTTATAAATTACTAAGGTGATAAATTATAATTAGCGGATAAAAAAAGTGGTGATAATATCCTATTCAACTGGAACTAGTGTTAAAATTGTTCACCAAACACAATTTTTCTGGTGAGCAAATTGTGAAAAATATAAAATAATGTCATGCATTTTTAGAAACCTATTAATCGATTTTGTATAATAGAAATTTTTTTTATATGAGCATAAATTATTTGATGTAATAAAATGAGTAATACTAAGAATATTTTATTACATAGAGCTCACAAATTAATGTGTCACTAATCATTAAAAAATAATTCAAACATTCATTTATGAGGTAGTTGAAACTTGAAACCTAATCACATTCATTGTCGTATTAGTTTGTAAGGTTTATGTAGTAAAAGTTGTAGTACTTTTAACATTTACAAATAAAATATAAAGAATAAAGTTTCTTTCCAAACTAGTTTGAAAATAAACCCTACAAACTCATCATATATATTTATATTAAGTGTGAATTTTGAAAATCTAACCGTTAGATTGCATGTTCTTATTACATCCTTAATGCTTACAAAATTTCAAGAAAATTAAAGATCAGTTGCTATTTCATCAAATAAATGTTATAATTTCAAGTTTTGTAATCTAAAGTTGTATATAAAAAATAAGTTAATTGATCAAATAGTAAATAATATCCGATTTGAACAAAATTTGATATGCATGATAAGAACATAAGGAACATGAAATTCAACGGTTAGATTTTCAAAATTCATACAAAAAAAAATATATGTATGAGAAGTTTGAAGAGTTTCTCTCCAAATTAGTTTTGAGAGAAACTTTGTTCAAATATAAATAGAGTTTATATCTAAATTGGTTTGGAGGAAAATTCATCCATCTGTCTTGCTCACAATGTTGCAACTCTAACAACCATTCATGTGTACTTTTAATTACATAACATATTTAATGAGCTACATAATTTGTTTGAATAATTCAATGAATCCTGTAACTTATTTAAATAACTTAAAGAGTCATGTGATTTAATACATATAGATGGTTTTATAAATCTTTATATAACCAAATTGGAGGAAATATTTGTCTATAAAATATTGGAAAATGCTTGATGTGGGGCCTGTTATTTAAAAAGATATAGGAATCCTCAGAAGTGGGCTCAGGGCCCAACGGCCCAATCCGAGGACGCTTAGTTATCCGAGGATAGTGTAAAAGAATTATTGAGGGGATAATATAGGAGAAAGGGATGGATATCGTGTATAGTGGCATGACGCACGTCCGAAGACACCAAAGTCCGAGATGAACGTAACTTTCATTTTATTCAGGAGACTCTGCAAAGTTGTATCTGAACAGGAAATTGAATATAAACATAAGGAGGAATCGGGGAAGGTAGCAAATATCTTCCAAGGCTATCACCTCCCCATTAAATGCTTTCCAGCTAACCCTCTGGGCGCATTAATGTGGAGGTGATACCTGAACAGTAACTAAGCAGCTTTATGGCCACTGAGCAAAGGTTCCGGTAGGTGCTGGATGGGACAGAAAGGAGTTCCCAAAATAAGAACTACATGTGTACGATGGAAATGGAGGAAAGAACGTAGTATATAACATGGAAACGGATGACATTAAGGGGACGCTGGGAATTAGGAGGAAAAAAGAGGGAGAAAGGAAGAACAGATATTCCATGCATAAGAGAGGCTCACTAAAACCTAGCCGAGGAGAATTTTTCTCATACAATCAGCCTGACATATCCCTTATTACTCAACGAATATAACCTTTTCTGTCGAACAGTACTAGTTCTTGTACCCATGCTCTAAAAATTTATTGTTTGGTCTTGTTGGGCTGAAAACTCATTCATACTCTGGGTCCAATCCAAGTTGAGTCCCCACACTTGAGATACAAAATTTTTTACAAACTGTTGATATGGTGAGTGGTTATTGGTAAATGAAAAAGTAATGTTAATGGTAGATTCAGATGAGAAACAGTAAAAATTGGCCACAACAACAGTTTATAAAAATGTTATAAAATAGTTTGTTTCTATAGTATTACTCTGCAATATTTCTAATTGTGAAATGTAGTATGATATTAAATATGGGAGTAATGTTACAAATTATTTTACAACTTTTTTACAAAATATTTATGTGCCAACTTTTTTTATTGGTTTTCATTTAAGCTCACCATTAAAATCACTTTTTCATTTACATATAATCACTCATCATATCAGCAGTTTGTAAAAATTTTAGTAAAATAGTTTGTATTTCTAGCATTATTCTAAATATAAATTTTATGCAATTGCCCAACATTAATGACATTATTTATGGTGTCTTGTATGTATGTAGTTCCAATTCTCCTTCTCTCTCCCTATTATTTACCTATTAAAAACGAAGTACAATAATAAAGAGGTTTTTCAAATTTACGTAGCAAGTAGAAGTTGTCATCTAATCTAACGATGTGCATACTCTTATAGGATTAAATCATTAGAAAATAATTCATCATAATATTTTAATCTAATAATATATTCAATGTGTTCTAAATCTAAATGATGAATCAATATGTCTTCAGTTAAAAAGGAAAACAGGTAATACACTTCTAATTTTACAATTATTCTTTAAGAATAGGACATTTTAATCAATTTTTAACTTCTTTATTTAAAAACCAATGTTTAGGATATTTAAAAAATAGTAATAATAATGGAAGAGAATCAGTTTCTGAGTTGTCATTCATGTTGCAGCACCAAAGAATTTGCGTTTTTATAGATAAATCAAGTAATTATAGATAGGTTTATTATACTTTATAATATAAAAAATCTCCAAACCGATTTAAAGGAATCTTCTTTAACTTATTATATAATGACTCATAAAATCATTTATGTATATTATTTAAAAAATTTACAAGATTCATTAAATATAGGGGTGTGCAAAAAATTGATGAACCGAAAAAATTGGCCGAAACCGACCAAACCGAACCGATTTATATATATGTATATATTTATGTAACTTTAAGAAGTAAATGTTCAGTAGCTCAATGGCATACTTCCTGCGTTTTAGCTAACTAGTTCCCAGTTCGAGCCTTTGCGCGTGGGTTTTTGCTATTTAATGTTTTAAAACCCTAATAGTAGCATGATATAAATACTCTCCTTTTCTTTTCTTTAGCCGTCCCCTTTCCTAAATTTCTTTGTCTCTCTACCCTTCATGCTTCAATGCCTCCTCATTCTTTTTTTTTTTTCCTCCTCTGAGTCCCATGGTCCTTTCTTCAGCCGCCCCCTTCTCCAATTTTCTGTGTCTCTCTCTACCCTTCTCGCTTTAGCGCCTCCTCATTTTTTTTTTCTTTTTTTCTCTAAGCCCATGGACCATGGCCATGCCTCTCTCTTCTCTCTGAGTCACATATCTCTGTTCTTTATTGAAAAATCACTACAGAGACATGGTGGTAGGCTCAAGCATGGTGTTAGGCTCCTACTATGGTGCAGCAACGGTAAAGTTCTGTCTGGACCTTTTTGCTAATTCAAAATATTTTCAATTTTATGTTGGAATCTGTGTGTAAATTGTTGAACAAATATTGTTGGAAGTTTTTCTTTCTCTGTCGTTCTGATTTTTTCAACAACTCCCTCTCTGTTGCTCTATTGCTTTGTTTTTTATATGTGATTGAAGTTAGGCACTTAGGGTTTTGAAAATCTCAATAACCCTCTCTTTGGAAAACCGAAAACCAACCGAAACCGAAATACACCGAAACCAATTGGTTTCCAGCCATTTCGGTCGGTTTCAGTTGAGAATTTCACAAACCGAAATATTTGGTTTCGGTTGGCCATACTCATTAAAACCAACCGAAACCAAACCAAGCACACCCTTGATTAAATAGATTATGTAACTAAAAGTATACGTGGATAGTTTTATCAATCCACACGCAATGAGTTGGTCTCCAAATCGGTTTGAAGGTAAAACGTTTCCTATACTCTATCCACCTAAGGTTTGATTCAAAATCCAATTTGTTAATTTGTGGTTTAAAAACTGGTATTTATACATTACCCACTTGAAATTTAATTAATTACTTTTTTTTTTATTTAGGATTATAATATATTCAAATGATAATAAGTTTGATATGTTGCTTTATGTGTTTACTTTTTCAAACATAATTAAACTTTAAATACAAAGGTTTTTAACCATTTTTTTAAAAATCGATCTCAAATAGGTGATTTTAATTTTTTAAATCCTTGATATATCAAATTTATCCGATAAAATAATAAGAATTAGTCCTTTAATTTAGTCTAATTAAATAAATGAACACTTCTTATGGGTAAGGAAAAATTGGTGAGGTTATCCACCCTGATGGACTACCTTGTACCTCTATATAACCATAAAGAAAATTGAGACATACTCATCTAGGTCATTAAGTTCATTAAACGGCGATAGCTAATGACCATAACTCTCATTAAAAAAATGACTGTTACGTTCAGCATAATAACCCTTTTCAATTATGACAAATGGAGACATCTATGAGCATAACTGCTACAATTTTAGGCCTATAATCATGATTTTAAACATTAGAACCGTCAAAAAACTAAAAAGAAATAGATTTTTGGTTTCTAGCCAGTTCTTTCCTGGTTTTGATCATATTGATTCCCAGTTCGGTACCTGGTTGAACCGATCTAGTTTTTTTAAAACAATGCCTATAATAGGAGAATTAAAACTAAAAATTAGGTAGAGAACAAACTCTAAGAAAAACAAAATATTTTCATAAAAAGATAACACATACTGACTTAAGCATCAAAGTCTTCTCTACTAGGATACATCTTGATGGTCATTTTGATTAAATATTTTTTCCTTGCAAATTCTAGGAGATCTTCCGAAACTCGAAATTTGGACAAGCAACCTAATGAAAAATTTTGCATCATCAATATATATACACACACACATATATTGAGTCTAGTTAATAGACATCCTTAAAATATTTGTTAATGGATCATTTAATGAAAGTTTTGATACTACTTTTAAGAAAAATATAAGGATAAATTGAAAATTATACCCCTAAAGTTTGGGGCTGTTAGGATTTTATGCCCTGAAATTTTAAAATTTTAAATTTAGCTCTTGAAGTTTGGGGGTATTTAAATTTTACATTCTGACGTATGAGGGTAATTGGATTTTACACCCCCCAAATTTTGAAATTTTAGGATGTAAAAACCAAACATCCCTAAAATTTAGGAAATAAAATTCAAATACCTCTAAAATTTAGAAGGTAAAATCCAAATTCTGAAATGTTAGAATGTGAAATCCAAACACCCTCAAACTTTAGGTGGTAAAATTAAAATTCTAAAATTTCAGAATATAAAATTCAAACACTCCCAAACTATATAAATGTAATTTGCAATTTACCCAAAATATAAATAGAAAATAATCAAATTTAAAAAAAAAAAAAAATTATAAGTCAATATATATAATGTCCGCGACAAGTGTAAAGCACGCGCATGGGGGAATTTTAGGCGCAAGTGAGAAAAGAGTAAAAGACCGAAACGGCAAAACCGAAAGACCTCTTTTTTTTTAGTGTGAAATCTCGAATGTGCAAGCAAGACTGTGAGTGCAAGAAATGGACGAAAATACCCTTCCATCAATTAATATAATTCCGTGCTGTGGACCCTGTCGGTTGAAATGGGGTAACATTCTAGAAAGTCACAACCTAGGCAACAACAAATACCCCGTTTGTTTACTTGTGATTGTGAGGCATATTTGGGGTGGAATTACCTTCGCGACTTTTTTTTTTTTTTTTTTAAAAGAAACCGGACCCAAACCACACACACATAATACTATTATAAAAACCTGCAAACTATATAAATGTATATATTTATCAAATTTCATGATTAAAAAAAAGGCGCAGCTTCTATTTAGTGTCTCTAGTGCACTGCACTCAATACAGTTATGACACGTGTCCATCTTTAAATACGTGTTATGATCGTAGTAGATCCAGTGTCACGGAACACTAGACAGAAGCCACGCACTTTTAAAAAATATCCTTTGATTAAGGCAAAGTTATGGTCTATATGGTGTGTAAATTTATATTAAAACACTTGGCACAAGCATGGTGTGTAGTATGTAAGTTTATATTAAAATTAAAATAAATATTACCAAAATCAACGAGTCAATTTCGGCATGTGTTAATTTACTATTAAGGAAGTGGAAAGGAACTTCTCAGCGAAGGGGGTGGCACCTGCGTATGGGGACCATGAGTAGGGTCCACACTCCTTGTCAAATGGGGAGATTGAACAATATTTCGCAGTTTCGCTAATTCAAGGACCACAACGTTGTTATATATCATTTTAAATTTATATTAAAACACTTGGCACAAGCATGGTGTGTAGTATGTAAGTTTATATTAAAATTAAAATAAATATTACCAAAATCAACGAGTCAATTTCGGCATGTGTTAATTTACTATTAAGGAAGTGGAAAGGAACTTCTCAGCGAAGGGGGTGGCACCTGCGTATGGGGACCATGAGTAGGGTCCACACTCCTTGTCAAATGGGGAGATTGAACAATATTTCGCAGTTTCGCTAATTCAAGGACCACAACGTTGTTATATATCATTTTCTTTTTTCACGACTATTTTCACATTTACATAAATTTATTATTTTTTCTCCATAACTCTCGGTGTTCCACTTCAAAATTATAACACAAAAAGTATACTCCTAGAGTATTTTCCAGGGAAATTCCCCCAAACACAAAAACTTCTCCCACTTGAGATGTATATATACATATATATATATATATATAATTGCTAATTATTGTTGCACACATTAAATTACACATTTTTGTATATTGTCCAGTTGAAATCATGTTTGCCTATGTAACTATCACCACCTTAAAAATTTATAAGAGAGAGAAAGGTGCCACTTATATTTAAACAAAATTGAAATTGTGAAAATTTATAATTTCTCATTTTTTATTTATCATTTTACTTTTTAAATAAAATCACTGTGAAGAATGATGTTATTTTGTGTGGGTCAACATTAATAATTTGACAGAATTTGATGGTATATAATGACATCATTTTAATATTCAGTGGTGTAAGTGTGAGATTTAAAATTTAAGAAACCGATTTAGAAGCGACCCCAAATTCAAAGAATATTTTACTCTTTTTTTTCCTAATAAGAAAGCATAAATCATAAAAAAAAAATAACAATAGTTTAACATATGTACGTGTCGAGCTTGTACTTGATGGAGCATTAATTTTGCTTTTATATATTATATGTTTACTTTTTATTTTTTGGAGAAAAAGTACCTGGCCATATTATTCAAATACTAAAGAAGATCAAAAATTACAAATTGAAAAGGTCTAGAGGAACAAATTTCATTCTCAAAAAAAAAAAGAAAATAAAAAAAAGAAAATAAAAAGAGGAACAAATTTCATTCAAACTTAATGGACAAAAAGTCCTAGTTCTCCTTGCTAAATCATGAACGACAGAATTATCCTACTTTCTAGTATAGGAGAAGGAATAGGCTCTTGGTGAACCCGCAATAAACTTAACGTCTTTGACAAAATGAGCAAGTGGCGATAGAGCATCCACCCCTGGCTCTGATAATTGATATTATACGCTTACTTCATTTATGAAGTATTGAGCGATGTCAACGTTGTAATGTATGTAGTAAAATATAATTTCATAAAAAAGGTAGTAAAATATAAAGGTTATCTTGAGGGTCAAAATTACTTCTTTGAAATTATAATAAATTTTTCTTAAAAGAAAAGAAATTATAATAAATAAATAAATAATTTTGCAGGTTTTTGTTTTTTCTAGAAAAAAAAAAAGAATTTAAAACTGGAACATTAGTAGACAGTAGACATTTCCCTCTCTATTGACTAAAAAAAAAAAAAAAACAATGAAAGCCATATCAGCCCTATAGGGTAACTGAGCTACAAGATTAGATTCCCTTCTAGCATATTTAAAATGGCAAGACTCAAAACTCTTTGGTGTGTAGTCAAAAGTCTTATAAATCAAGGGAAATGTTAACGAGTGCTCTTAAGGCACTGGTTAATAAATTATTTTAGAAAAATTTTGATACTACTTTTATGAAAAATGTAAAAATTTGTCAAAATATTAATTACTTTTTTTTTTTTTTTTTTCATTTCTCATAAAAACTTTATTTGAAAGGATTATTAACCAATGTCCTAAGGGCACTCGTTAGCATTTTCTATAAATCAATTAACACTTCTCACTGTTTTCAATAAAAACGTATTTATCATTGTGCACTCTTAGTGTGGTGGTCAATCTACAAGTATAAGTGATTGTGGGTGTGAAACAAGGGCCAAGGTTCAAATCTACAGAAGGAAGTTTCACAGATATATACACTGTTGATACTTTATTAGTCAATGCAATTAATTATGTATTTAAATTTAATTAAAGAGCTTAATTTATTGCCCCTAAGAAACTTACCTAACATTTTGGTGTTTATTTAACCTTTCATGTATAGGCTACCTACACAAAATCACAAAATAGTTGCTTAAATAACACCCGTCTTTTTAAAAAAAATATAGAATTAACACCCCTTATAGAAAATGCTAAAGTCACAAATTATTATTTTACAACTTTTTTTTTTTACAAACTGTTGATCAGTTATTGATAAGTAAAAAAGTGGTATTGGTAGTGGACTCAGATAAGACACAGTAAAATTTGTCATATCAACAGTTTATAAAAGTATTGTAAAATAATTTATGATTATAATATTACTTGTTTGTAGGTATATTATAACTTTTATGAAAGAACCGATTAGTTTTGTAGCAATCATAATCAATTTAGGTTGAAAACTAACTAACAAAACTCCAAATTAGGTATCCATATCAATACAATGAAGAGTCTAGGTTCTTTGAATTGGGTGTCTTCATCTTCATCCTTTTTCTTTACTCTAGATTATAACATTTGGTGGCTCACAGGGACCTCCTTAATTAATGTCACACTTGCTTAATTTTATGTTTGGTTTGACTTTGGATATTTATTTTTCTTTTTTCTTTTTTGGCATGAAGAAAAGACTGCAGAGACAACAAATTTAATTTGTTGTCTTTGCAATCTTTTCTTCATGCCAAAAAAGAAAAAAAAAAAAAAAAGCTCGCATTTACTACTAAGTACATGCATTAATTACGTAAATAATACACGCAAAATGCCTTAAGTAATTTTATAATATATAAACAAAGTTTAGTTATAAAATTGGTTATAATATAAGGTTACAACTTTACTCAATAAAATAAACATTACTGCATATTTTAAAAATCTAACCGTTTAGTTACATGTTCTTTACACTTTTAATATACATGTCAACTTTTGTGTCAATCGAATATTATTTACTATAGGATTTATAACCTTATATTTTATGCATAACTTTAAACTACAAAAACTTGCAATTTAAACAATTTATTGATGATATAACTATTATTCTTTAATTTTCTAGAAGTTTTGTAAGCATGATGAGTAATATAAGAAGAAAAAGTAATCCAATGGTAGATTTGTCAAAATTCATATATAATAAAAAGATATTAAGTAAGGTTGTAGGTTTAGGCTGCACCAAATTTTGTAGCTAAATTTTGTTTAAAATATATTATTTGTGAAACCTAACCGCCAATTTTCTCATTTGGAGGCTGAGGTAGCTAACTAAATTTTTAGGTATGTGAGTTAATTAGTTGCTAGTATGATTCATGAAAAAGTCAATTTTGGTGGGCTTTTTTTTTTTTTTTTTTTTGTGTGTGTGTGTGTGTGTGTGTGTGTGTGTGTGTGTGTGTGTGTGTGTGTGTGTGTGTGTGTGTGTGTGCGCGCCTCTATTATTATTAATGATTGTAGGTGGCTCATCACTCAATTTCCTCATTACAAAATTTGACAATTTTTGCCTAAATAATTATTATCTAAAATATTTTGGTTTTTATTTGATAAATTCCATAATAGAGTTATTTTAGAAAATCTAGAGAATGGTAATTTATTTTTCATTTAGTTTCAGCCTCTTATAATTGGTCTCTATATAATTTTTTATTTACAAAAAAAAGATTAATTTACTCGTAAAACATGTTGTCATCTTGAGTCCAACTAGGTATTTTAGATTACCTTGTGCTTTGTGTTGGATTGACGAGTTATTGATTTGGTTTTCATTAACCTCCATATTTTCCAGCATTACATTTTATAGCCTACATTATCTTCATTTCTCATCACATGTATAAGTACAAGAAATAATTGAAAGAAGCGGCTATTTAATTAGCTGAGGCTGACCCAAAACAAGAAAAAAATTAGCTGAGGCATATAATGGCTAGAAAGGACTGGGGTCGAAATGGCAATAAATTTTGGGTAGAAAATGTTATACTGGAGATAGATTCGCAAGTAAATTTAATGTCACAAACTTTTTACAATTTTATCATAACTTTACTACTTAGTAACTTGTAAATTGTAAAATTATAAATCTACATAGACTTGATATTTTAATTTTACTGTTTATAACTTGTCCTGTGCAAAGTCGTGGCGAAATTGTAAAAATATTTATGACACTGGACTTACCAGTAGATTCACACCAAACCTTCTCAAGTTGACTAGTCAAAAGGATCTATTTTACTTTAAAGACAACATATATTCTATACAATAACTTATTGCCTAATAAAAACCTCGTACTTCACACTAATAAAAACAAATTGCCTAATAAAATAATGTTTATATAAAGTGTTTTGTTTTTGTTTTGGTTTTTGTTTTTGTTTTTATGAGAAACATGTTTATATAAAGTTAAAAGACTTAAAAAGTCATGCTGAAAATTAACTTTTGTATAGAGTTTTTTATTTTTCATTTGGAAAATCTTTGCATTAATTATTTTGTGTTTTGACAAGACATTTTAAAAGTTTGATTGTTTTTTTTTTTTTTTTTTTGAGAAACCAGATCAAGGACCTGGACCATTTATTAAAACCAAACTAAAAACTCAATGAACGTCAAGGAGAACTAAAGGGGCAATGTCTGCTGGCACTTCATGCAGCCAAACCTGAGCCCCGACAATTAGCTTAGCTTTTTTAGCTAGAGCATCAGCTACTGTATTACAACGACGATTAACAAACACAAAGTCTACAAATTGAAAACCATCGGAGAGCATGCGAATATCATCCAAAATGTTACCAAAGCTAGATTTGAATACTCAATTTAGTTCACCGTTCAACCAGTGAAATAGCTGATTGGGGTTAACCACAAAAGCTCGTTTGATGATAAGATATACCCATTTAATTGGCTGAGCTCATCCATCCTCTCTATTTTTGAATATTGTCAAAGTTGATTTGTCAAGCACCCATTAGATTTTAGCGTTCAGTTCTGATGTTTAGCTTTTGTTATTGTTATTTTTTTATGTTGCTACTTCTTGAGGTCAAAAACCATCATAATAAGAGACAGAGAAATCATAATGCCAAAAAGGTAGCATTTTACATATGTACTAACTCAGTATCACTTAACTACCAAAAGAAAAACCCCAAATAAACAATTAGGATTTGTTAGAAGTAAATACTTGGATTGGATTTGACAAGCTATGCTTTTGTTACTTGCTACTATTTTAGTGTTTGAGCAGGTTTAATTTTATTTTGAATATATATTTCAGTAGGTGGGCACCTCAAAGCTCCAATATTACATATTTTGTCGAACAATATTTAGTGGATACACATACTACCCACAAAATAAATCATGTATATACCAAACACATATAAATGGAAGTGTGATTGAATTTGAATTTGCCTCATGACTAGTTCCATGAGACTAAAATTTAATGCGTTTGTTTCAAATACTAGGGATTGGTCTAATGGTTCCACATCTCAAAGTTATATTTTGAAAATTCTTAAACCCTCATTTTAGGTGATTTAGCATAAGCAACACGAGATTCTTTTATATATGATATGTATAGGCTGTGGGACTGGACAATATAAATACCCATATTATATCATAGGTTCTTACATCTTACTGCCTTAGGTGGTGGCACTTGATATTAGAGCAAAACGCACAACTCCACAACCTAGAAATCTTTAGGGCTTGTTTGGTAGAGGAGTTTGAGTAATATTGTTTATATTTTTTGAAATACGTGTGAGTAAAAAAATATGTAAAAAAAATATGTAATATTGCTTAAAAACCAAAAATATGTTGTTAAAATACTTTATGAATCGGGGCGTTAACTTTTAGAGAGAGAATTGAAAGAGAGATTATTTTCTATTTGGTCACCTCCACACAGGTTGAGGAGAAAAAGAGACCCAGCTTTTAAACATGCTATTTTGACCAGTTTTTAGCTGTTTGAGTTGTCACTTGAGTCCACTAAATAGGCCACCCAATTGGGCCAAAATGGGTCCAATTCCAATCTTTAACAAGCCAATTTCCGCACATGCCACTTGTACTTGGTTACTTGGCTTTTTGTTTGGTAGCGGTTTTTGAAATCTTCTAAAAAAATATATACCACACCTTTCCAAAGATTAAAAACAATTTATTTTTTTTTAATAAAACAATGGGTCTCCTCCAACCCTCATTTCAGAATTACAGTATTGCCATTACTAGCAATTATCTTATTTTTCAAAAGTTTGGCCTTGGCGGCAAGTTGAAAAAACAATATTCGAAAAAAAGGTAAAATACAAAGACTATTCTTCAGCTTTGGGTTTATAATGGTGTACATGAGTCGGGTTAAAAGAATTTTTTGACCTAACACATTATGGTGAGTTGAAAAAAATTCAACCAAACTCAATTTATCACATAAGTCTAACTTAACCTAACCCAATCCACATGGATCGAGTTGTGTTGGGTTGAACCCATGAGTTGGACAATTTTTTTTTTTTAATTACTATTATTATTAAATTGAGCAGAAAAAAATATATCGCACCTGCCACCTGAGTTAATAAACAAATTATACATTAATATATGAACTAATATACCAACGTTATACATCCTTTCTCAAAAAAAAAAACTTAGTTATACATTAATATATTAATTAATATATATTAATATTGGCTTTTATATAAGATAGGAAGAAGAGTTGGTTATTATAAAAAAAAATTATTCATTAATAATATATATTAAATATATGGGTGGGTCGGGTCGGGTTGGGTTTGGCTAGTTTGAAATTTTATGACTCGAACCCAACTTGACCCGCTATAAAAAAAAAAAAAAATTGTAACCCAATCTAACCCACCAAGCCCTAAAAACCGGCAGGTTGGGTTGGGTTGGGTTAGTTTTGGCGCGTTGGTGGGTTGATTGCACACCCCTAGTTTATATACTATAATATATTTTTTCAAAAAATCTAATTTGTTCCTAAAGTACAAAAATTCCCAATTTAAAAGTTCTTGTACTTCTTCCCACTTATTATTATTATTATTATTATTTAATCTCTAACTGTTCTTTATTTAATATTGGCTACCTAGATATTTCATTACACATATAATTTTCATGATATGGGGCTGTTTGGTAACGTTGTTCTGTAATGTTGTTTATATTTTTTTGGAATATGCGTAGGTGAAAAAGTGTGTAAAAATGCGTGTAATATTGTTTAAAAATTGAAAACATGTTATTAAAGCATTCTACCAAACGAGGCCTATAGTTACTATGAAACCTATGCAATCACGACAAGTGATTGGATCTTCTCAAAAAAAGATAAAGAAAAAAAGACAAGGGATTGGAAGGAAGTTGAGGACTTAGGAGAACAATACACTTTTAAACAACATTAAATATTGTTTTTTTTAAGGTTAGAGAGAGTAGTAAATTCCAACTAATTTAACTAGTAAAGTCTTAAGCGTCGAGATACCGCTATAGGTTGAAACTCTCTTAACAAAAAAAAGTTTAAAGAGTAAATTAGATATTTTTTGAAAAATCTTGACAATTTATATGCTGAGCCCAACCTCATGAGTTGTTTTTGACTTTTTGTATTTTACACTACAAACAAAATCATGTTTTTCTTGGTACACTGCAAATTCACAAAATCATTGGGGACCTAATCAAAATTATGCTTAAAAATAGGGACATTCATCACAAACCCAAAAACCATCTCAATCAAACCAGGGACAATTCCGTCATTTCATCCTCTTTCCCACCAAAACTCATCCTCCACATCCACCAACCTTCACCTTCGTTGATACAAAAAAAAAACCCATGTCTTTGCTCTGCTCTCCGTTAATGGAGTCAGAGTGGCCACAAACTCAGACCCAAAATGACTATCTTATCCTTCACCTTCTTCTCTCTCTTCATCCTGACCGTCGGATTAGATTACCAAGTGCTCGGCTTAACAACAACAACGGCCTCAGGTGAGAGGTATGTTCAGATGCGGGCGAGTGCACCGTTCAAGATAGCGCTGTTTGCTGACCTGCATTTTGGGGAGGCCACGTCGACTGACTGGGGTCCACTCCAGGACTTAATGGAGTCAGAGTGGCCACAAACTCAGACCCAAAATGACTATCTTATCCTTCACCTTCTTCTCTCTCTTCATCCTGACCGTCGGATTAGATTACCAAGTGCTCGGCTTAACAACAACAACGGCCTCAGGTGAGAGGTATGTTCAGATGCGGGCGAGTGCACCGTTCAAGATAGCGCTGTTTGCTGACCTGCATTTTGGGGAGGCCACGTCGACTGACTGGGGTCCACTCCAGGACGTGAACTCAACAAGAGTTATGAACACTATACTTGACGATGAAACTCCAGGTAATGTTATCGCTTCCATTTATTGATAATGCTAGTATTATACACTATCATACATACGTTACCATGATTATCTTACACGATAGACGGTAAGCAGTGGAGAAAAAAATAGCGAATTTATGAAATAGTAATAGACAACCAATCATGGTCTATGAAAATACATGATATGATCTAATGGTCTAATTTATTAGTACCTCTTTTTATCATGTGCTAGCTCTGTTTGTTGTTGTATTTGTGTCATGAAAGAAAGAAAGAAAGAAAGAAAGAATGTCCCACGTTATTAAAACTTTGGTGAAGTACATGTCCCATGTTATTATTGTATATTGTCCTACTATAGAATAAAGAATAATCCCATTATTTTTTTTTCGTTGCAAAATGTTCATATGCTGTGATTTGTGAAATTTAGAGATAAAGATATGAAAATCGGCCTTTGTATGTGTGTGTGTTTTTTTTTTTTTCATTTTTATTATCATTTACAAAAGATATACTGTAATTAGGTTTTTATTTTTTGATGTAAAAGATAAAAAGTAAATCAGAAAGCCTTTGTTATTATTATTATTTGATTTTTGTATCTAAATCCCAAAAGTGCCTTTTGTTTTGTTTTGTTTTTTTTGTTTTTGTTTTGTTTTGTTTTGTTTTTTTTTTTTTTTAATTTTAGACTAAAAAGTAATTTTCTTAGAAAGAGCAAAGGATAATGCTTTTTCAAAAAACACCTTTTAGTCTCTTTTTTTTTTTTTTAATTTCTTTTTTCAAAATAATTGCACCCAACCCTAATGAATTTTAGTATTAAAAAAATAAAAGACCCTAATGAATGTGTGTATATAAATTCATCATTTGAATCGATTTGAGAGCTCAAGTAAAAAAGACTTGGCTTGGATCCAGCGTTATACGTGTCATCATCCTAACATGTTTAATGTAACTGGACACTGAAACCCAAGCTTTGTTCATAAAAGAAAGGTCAACTCATGGTAACGTATTACTTGTTAATGGTTAGTTTGTTAGTACTTAGTAGCTGTGGATGCACATTCTCTATGTAAAGTATTATGTCCAATTTTCTTGAAGGGAGTTTGGGATTAGTAACCTGGGATTAGTAACTTAGCACTTGTTCTTGTCGATCATTTGTCAAGTGTCTTTCACAGATGACTCGAAATGACAATGATATGGCTATATGGGCTTTACTAGTATATGTTTGTTGTCTCTGAATGCTACTTTAAGAAATCTTTATTTGCTGTTGAAATGTTCCATCTACTGAACTAATATGCTAGGAATAAGTATCACTTGTTGAAGATGACAAGATTATTATTATTTTGCAGCTTGCTTAGCGCTAAACAACCATAAATTTGATCTCTAGTTGGATTCTTCTGAATTGTTTGATATTCAGCTGACTTAATAGGCTGCATTTCTGCCCTATGTTTTGGTCTACCCTGACAAATTTCCATGATTTCTGCAATGATTTTTCAATTCAAAAAGTGAAGCGCTCAAAGAAAGCTTGATATAGAGCACCTTCACATAGTTAATAACTAACTGATTGTATAGCAGATTTTGTTATATACCTTGGAGATGTCATTACGGCCAACAATATACCAATTGCAAATGCCAGCTTGTACTGGGATCAGGCAATCTCTCCAACAAAATCCAGAGGTATTCCGTTTGCCAGTGTGTTTGGAAACCATGACGATGCACCATTTGAATGGCCGAAGGAGTGGTTTCCAGCCCCTGGAATTCCTCAACTTATTTGCCCAGCAGTCAACTCAACGCATTCAGGTTAGCATGATGTTTGAAATGTGGTATAAATAAGCTGGTGACAACCAGTCATCACTAGTGACAGGCAACAGGCCTTGGGATTCTCAATGTTTTCCAGAATTATGATTGACCTCTCATTGTTTCAGACAGCTGCCTCTTTGGAACTGACCTATTATAAGCTGGGAAAGAGTCTTAGAGAAATTCACAATAATGGAGAATACTGAAATTACAGAACCAAATGAACCATGTAATAGATCCCACCCTCCTCCCTTTATACAAAATATGAACATAATATACCCCTTCTAATGATATTTGTAATTTTGTAACTTGAAGATATCATTTATGATAGGACACCACTTCTTCAGTTGTAAACTTAACCAATAATCATAAATTCATAACAATATATGTTGGAAAGAATGACATTTTGCACAAATTGTTGACAAAATCAAGGAATTGATTGCATGGAGTAAATCGAGGGATTGGAAAAATCAATTATATAGATATGAAATTCATATTCTAAGTATATATGTAAGAAATTGATTGTTGACCTATTTTCAAATCCTGTAATGTGCTATCAATCAGGTGAATGAAAGATGTAGCCATTTGGTGTTGTGGATGTAGGTCTTAGTCACCAAACCATGTTAATCTCTTCCATTCTTTTCTCTTCTTTTTATGTTCCATAACTGGCAGGAGAAGAAGCATGTAGCTTCAGAGGCACACAGCGTATCGAGTTGATGAAACATGAGATTGAGCATAATGTGCTATCTTATTCTAGCAACGGTCCTAAAGCGCTTTGGCCAAGTATATCCAACTATGTTATCCAGGTCTCATCATCGGATGATCCAAAGTCACCTGTGGTGTACCTG
Source organism: Quercus suber (assembly GCF_002906115.3). Lineage (NCBI taxonomy): Eukaryota > Viridiplantae > Streptophyta > Magnoliopsida > Fagales > Fagaceae > Quercus > Quercus suber. Next base: position 388,933 of record NW_027069766.1, on the reverse strand, counting down.
TACTTTTTAGATTCTGGCGGCGGGTCCTATCCACAAGTTATCTCAAATGCTCAAGCAGAATGGTTCCAGAACAAATCTGAAGAGATCAACCCTAACTCAAGGTATTAGAACAAAGAATTACCTTTTTTTTTACACTACTTTTCATGGCACCTTATTAGCATTGACTAGAATTAAGAGGTAACAAGGTTTAAATATCTAGACTCTGGTTTGTTGATTTTAATGGTTTGTAAGTGATAGAAAAAAATGAACAGAAAACTTTTAAACATTTCTCCCGGCATGGTTTGATTAAATAGAAAGTGAAAAAGACAGAAGGTTTATTCTACTGAGGCAAATAGTTGTAATTGGCAATGCTGGGGTTTTGGTTTTCTTTTTTGAAGTACACCAATAAGATATGGTGAATATATATATATATATATATTTTTTGGTTAAATAAATCTGTTTCCTGCATTTTCTTATCCAGTTTAGTGTTACCTGACAGTGTGCCCGAGCTAATATTCTGGCATATCCCAAGTCAAGCATATAATAAAGTTGCTCCACAGTTTGGAATTCACAAGCCCTGTGTAGGCTCAATTAACAAAGAAAATGTTTCTTCACAAGCAGCTGAATTGGGTATCATGGAACTTCTTGTTAAAAGGCCTTCTGTCAAGGTAAGTACACAGATAAGCATGCATGTACACATAAATATATTCATTTCAAAGATAATCATGCTTACGCACAACCATATTCACTTGTAAATATATAGATTCACACATAAATAACATAAATTCATGTAAGATGTCTGCTCTCTAGGTAATGACGCAAAGGAATTGAATAAGCATATGCATATATATACATAAAAAAGTACATGTCTCCATACACAGATGAGACATTAGTGCTCCTGGATATAGACTGGGTTTAGACTTTAGATTTGAACTTGAAATTTGAATGACCCCATTTTCAGCTGGATTGATTGATTACCAATGCCAAGTCAAATAGGAAGGTTGGAATTTCTTGATACACAAGCTGGCCAGGCTTTGCCTGGCTTGAAATTTATGGCTTGGCTTCTATGGCCCAAAACGACCATTTTTTTTTTTTCGGATTTTGTTATTGTTCCATTTGATCGACAGGAATTACATAAGAAACGAATGAAACTTGAAATCTTTTTTCATGTTGGGATTTGAGTACCTTTTATTTTTGTCTTTTATAACTTCTTTGCAGTCAAATGGTATTATTATTATTATTATTTTTTTTTTCCATGTTATGTTTCTTTTGGTTATTCACCATGATTAATTTATCGTGTTGTTCTACTGCTTCCCCTTAAATTCGTTCTTCATACTTGGATGGTACAATTATCATTTTTCAGTTCTATCACAATACATTTACAGGAAAATATGAGTTCAAGCACCCATGACATATGAGTCACACACTCGCACCAAATCATCTTAAATGTGGTTTAGGATGGTCAGCTGAGTTTTAATTATTGTAATTATATCTCTCTTTTAAATGTGGAAGAAGTTTAAGCAAAATTGTTAATGTGTTGGCAAGAAGGTTGAAAGTAAGCCGATCAGTTTTGTCTTAAGAAAAGCTCCAAATTGGAACCACATATATTTAATATACAATACGTGTGCTTATGGTTCTTGAAATTCAGAAACTAAATGAATCTATGGCTTGAGTTTGATGGATATGAATACGATCATGTTGAGTTGTTTTTCTCTTTATTGTGGCAGGCAATATTTGTTGGACATAACCATGGATTGGATTGGTGCTGCCCCTATGAGAAACTCTGGCTCTGTTTTGCTAGGCATACTGGTTATGGTGGCTATGGAGACTGGCCTAGAGGAGCTAGAATTATAGAAATCACTCAGCAGCCTTTCTCCTTTAGAACTTGGATAAGGATGGAGGACAATATAGTACACAGTAAAGTTGTGCATGGAAGTGCCAATCAATTGAGTTACAAAACTTTTGACCAAATGATAGTTATTTTGTTATGTTATTTTATGTGTTTAATTTTTTAATTTTTGTTAAGAATATATAGAGAGAGACTAAGAAGTGAGAATTGTCTGTATATTGATGTATATTTTGTGTGTATAACACTGTACAATAGAGAGTTTTGTATAAGCATAATATGCGTGAAGTATAAGTAATATGAGTGTACTACAAGTACAATACTTTGGGTCTAAGTCCAATGGGCTATACTAACATATATACTAATACCTCCCTCAAATTCGAGGTGGCAAGGAGGAAGCCAACTGGAGTTTGGATAAGATCTCGAAGACGACTAAGTGAGTGAGTCTTAGTGAATATATTGGTTAGCGGAGGAGATGGAGTATAATTAGAGATAGCCTTTCTTGAGATGACTATAAGTAATGTGTGAAGTATAAGTAATATAAGGGTCCGTTTGGTAATGTTGTTCTAGTATCATTATTTAAGTTTTTTGGAAATACGTGTGAGTAAAAAAGTGTTATGAAAATACATGTTGTGTTGTTTAAATAACAAAAATTATTGTTTAAATACTCCTACCAAATACCCCCTAAGTGTATGGGAAGTGCAGTACATTAGGCCCAAATCTAGCAGGCTAGGCTAATGTATATGCTAACAATTTTAATTTTTTAAAAATAAATCTAGGTGAAATTAAAATTTTAAAATCCTTGATATATATAAAAAAAAAAATTATTCGGTAAATATTATAGGACTCAATCCTTTAATTTAGACAAATTAAATTAAAAAGAATACTTCAAAATCTTTTTTTTGTTGCAATATGTTACAAGCTACACCAAATTGACGAAAATAACCTCCTCAATTAATTTAATTCCGTCACTGTACACCTTGTCGGTTAAAATGTGGTACATATTCGGAAAGTCACAACCTAGGCGGCAACAAAGACTCCGTTAGTTTACTTGTGATTCCGAGCGCACGTTGGTAGAATTACTTTGATGACCCTTGGAGTCTACTTTAATTACCAAATGTAAATGAGTCAAATTAATCTAGCAGCAAGGCGTTATCCAAAACATTAACAATATATATTTATTATATTTTTTTTTTTTTAAATAACAATCACATGGCAGTATTATAGTTATCAATTGATTTTTTTTTTTTGGAGAAATAGTTATCAATTTAAATTGAGTTTGAATTGCTCTAAAAAAAAAAAAAATTTGGGTTTGAATTTTGTATTATAAAGCTCAAAACATATAAGTAAACCAACCATGTCTTAATTTATTATTTATTTTTATTTTTAAAAAGTTTTTAACAAATGGGCCATATCATGAGTTAGCTTGGTTAGGTTACGGTTTCACGCATTTTTGCTTTGATTAAAAAAATTTAGGTTCAGGTCCAATTTTGCCATTTCTAACAATAAGGAGTCCATGTTCTTTGAATTGAGTCTTCATCTTCATCCTCTTTCTTTACTCTAAATTATGACATCTGGTGCCCTAACAAGACCTCCTTAATTAATATCTATTGCTTAATTTTATGTCTGTTTTGACTTTAGATTTAGTTTGTTGTCTCTGTAGTTTGCACTCTTTTCTTCATGCCAAAAAAGGAAAAAAAAAAAAACTCCAAAAGAATGCTCTTTGGGTTTGCATTTACTACTAATTATATATACGTGCATCACTGAGACATTATTTGTGAACCTAACGATCAATTTACTCATTTGGAGGTTGAGCTAGCTAAATTTTTAGGTATGTGAGTTAGTTGCTGGTATGATTCATGAAAAATTCAATTTTGGTGTTTTCTTTGCCTCTATTATTAATGATTGTAGGTGGTTCATGACCCAACTCCCTCGTTACAAAATTTGACACTTTTGCAGAGAGGCTAATCGAGCAACTATGCTAATGGCTAGATTTTGGCTTTGGTCAATCTTATGGATTTTGTGCCATATGACATGACTCCACAAAGTTGTTTTGATATTGTAAACTTTCATGTTTCCAATCAATCAAGCTGTTTTTTTTTAGATCGATATCAAGTTATATTATTGTAGAATCCTTAAAATCTTAATTACTGATGATGGTTAAATGAATAGTTCAAATTTTATCACGATATTAATATTTAAATGAGTATTAACTAACAGAAATTTGATTTTTTATTTAATATATTGATGATGTGGCAAAATATGATGATTAATCATGAATGATCATGGTTTAAAGAATTTTGGGTAGAGTAATTTTAAAAAAATCAAAAGAATCTTCAATCATTTTTCATTTTTTTTTTATTAAAAAAAACTATTTATTTACTTGCAAAACAAGTTGAGTCCAACACTCCAACTAGGTAATAAGATTTCCTTGTTTTGTTGGATTGATGAGTTATTGATTTGGTTATCACTGTCATCATTTTGTTGTTCAATTTCACAACTCTTCCTAAGAAAAAAAAAATGGTAAAAAAGGTCACATTCAGAGGATCCATATGCTAGAGAATATACCAAGGAAGTATACGTAATATAGGTTGTGTGTTGCATCGACTTGGTTGAGTGAAATGACCAATAAGTTCTTTAATTAATTGTTTTTTGGGCAAGTTTTAGTTTCTCAGTTAAGCTCTCAAACTTCTAATTTATTTCATTTGAAGCTCTATCTTTTCTGTCATTAGCTTTTATATCCTACATTATCTTACTTTCTCATCACTTGTATGTATACGTACTAACTACAATAAGAAATTAAAAAAAAAAAAAAAAAAACTCAAGCTGCTTTGCCACAAAGGCACAAACAGATTAAGAGCTAAACTGGTTTTAATATCTCTGTCAATGAAGATTAAGCTGTCTTAATCCTTAAAAAATGAATAGATAGTTTCATAATTTCAATTCTATCATATATAGCCGAGGGCCTAAGGGTGGTGGTGGCGGGCTATGCTTGGGTATGGTCGTGGCGGGCTGTGCTGAGTATCAGTGTATGGTGGGGTTTTGTTGAAGGTTTTGAGTTTTTATTTTTTTATTTTTTTTTCTCTCTCTTTTGTTGAGGTTTTTGGATTTGGAATTTGTTGGAGGACTGGTGATTGTGGTTGTAGTTTGTGGCAGTGGTTAGCGGTGGTTGTTGTGGTGGTGGTTGTAGCAATGGTTCTTGGTTGGTGGTGACTGCCGGGGCTGTGTTTGTATATTGTTGGGTTTTGAGTAAATATATTATTTTAATGTATTGTATATATTATTTTAATGTTTAGAATGAAAAAATAGAACATCTGATAAATAGTATATTGTAAAATAATGTGATAAAATAGTAAAGTAGATTTTTGATGTGTCAAAATAGCATTTTTTATGAGAGAGCTAATGAAAATGCTCTCAGAGCTGATGGCAATAAGTTTGGGGTTGAAGGTGTTTTCTCAAGTTGACTAATAAAAAAAGATTCATTTTACTTAAACGTTAAAAGACAACATATATTGTACTATACAATAACCTCGTACTTCACATAAATAAAAACTAGTTACATAATAAAATCATGTTCATGTAAAATAAAAGACTTAAAAAAGTCATGTAAAAAATTAACTTTTATAGTTTTTATTTATTTATTTAATATGGAACACTTTCGTATCTATTCTAAAAGTACTTAATAATTTTTAATTTATGATATTAGTGTATAAAATATATATATATATATATATATATATAACATGTATTTCGTTGGGACAAGATATTACTTGTTTGACAAGTGTACAATCCATTGACCTAAGGGGATCTACTATTTTGAAAAATTTGTACGATGCTATGATTCAACTCCCAATTTTGACAACCATTGATTCAACACCCAATTCTGACAACCATAAACTACATAGAATTATTCTATAGTCACAACAAAATCTCATAACAATTTCATGACAGCTGAAACATCAATCTATTATAGGTTAAGACAAAATTAAATAAACTACAACTAAAAACAAAGATGATATGAAAATGTTATGACATTTTGTTGCATCCCTAAACTTTCTGGACTATAAAAAATGCATTTTGGGATGGTAAAACAGTCACACTCTTCTATATATGGGATTTATATGTGTGAGTTTTTATTTATTATTATTATTATAATTCAATAGTTACAAGGAGATGCGGGATTTAAATTCTATTCTTTTTTGTTAGAAATACCCAGATGTATTAGTTGAGTTACATTACTCTCTTGGCATATGTATAAGTTTCATATGTGAAAGATATTCTATATATGTGTGTAGAGATGGGTTCAAGTTACACCTGATGTAACTGCATAAAAGTTACACCTTTTTATAGCCATTGATTTTCATGAGATCTAACGGTTAAAAATAAAACAATATTATTTACATCACTATTAAATACTTACCTAATTAATAGCATCTTCATTATCTCCCTCCTTATTAATTACATTTACAATTTTTCCCAAAAAAAAACATTTACAAGTATCCGAACTTCATTTGGACCGGTGAGATTTACTTATTAAATTGGTGGGATTTAAGTTCAATTTCGTTGGGTTCATTAGGTAAGGCAAGTTTCGATCTAGCTATGGTTTTCTTAAAATTTGGGGTAATCTGGGAAGGTGGTAAGCAAAGGACAAAGGTTACAGTTGGTTATGGTCCACCAAATGTGATGGATAAATCCCATAAAAAAATTGTGATGGATAAATAAAGAGAAATAAGGAAGATAAACTAGGGGTGGCAAATGGGCGGGTTTGGGCGGGTTTGGGGTGGGCATAATTGGGTTGGGCATACAAAACCCATTTACCCATTTAAAACCCATTTAACTAATTGCTTTTAACCCAAATCCAACCCAACCCAATTATTATGGGTAAACCCCAACCCACCCAATTACCCAATTATCAAAATTACCAAAATGCCACTAAAGTGAAAATGACCAAAGTACTCTAAAATATTCAAAAATGACCAAAATACCCTAAAACTTAAAAATTACCAAAATACCCCCAAAAACCCAAAAAATGACCAAAATACCCCGAAACCCAAAAAATAATCAAAATACCACCGAACCCCAAGAAAATTACCAAAATACCCTGAAACCAAAAATGGCCAAAATACCCCCGAAACCCAAAAATGACCAAAATACCCCCGAACCAAAAAATTACCAAAATACCCCTGAATTCAAAAAATGACCAAAATACCCCTGCAACTCAAAAAATGACCAAAATACCCTGAACCCTAAAAATATTACCAAAATATTCATCCCCACTACTAAAAAATTTGATATTTTACCTTTATTTTATTAAAAGATAAATATTCATCCTACTACTAAAAAATATGGTTAGAAAAAAACATAGTGCAATAGCATTTCTACTAGTTATTAGTATATTCCTTTTCTTTTCTAAGCTTAGAAAATCAGGGGCCATCCTGGGCAATAATAAGATAATTTTCTTTGATTGGTGACAGTTGTGTAATTCACAAAAATCCAAAGAAATTGACATGATATTTAGGGCAGATTAGGAAGACCAACATCACCGTTTTTTTTTTTTTAATAGGAATATCAAATATGACAGCTTTTGACAAATTTCTTTAATGACAAATTGACAAATTGTCCTAGTTTGGAGTGTGGCAATGCCAAGCAGAGGGAACTTCAGCCAGATTTATCCTAGTATAAATATTTCCAACTTGAATAATTAACATGCCCATTTGCCAAACTCATCATCAGAAATTTCAAGATCCTTGGACATGAACTTGCAAGCCTTGAATCTATTGACCCCAAAAAGATACAGTGGAAGTTTTAGCCAAACTTCGCATGATAGTCTTGGATTATTTTTAATATCATGAGAGTTACAAAGCCACATACACACAATATATATATATATAATTCAATACAAAAAACCTACACCACAAAGGACGTGGAACTGTGAAGGTCTTTCATTGGAACAACTTATATAATGGAGCACGTGGCATTGTGGCAATCCTAGTATTAATGCTCAAAAATATGCAGATAGCTAGTTACAGCAGTAGCAGCAAGAAGTTAAAGAACTTCATCCGNTTATTAGTACATCAAATACAAATTAATGAATATTGCAAGCACATAAGTGATAAAAAATATGATATACCTGGTACTCCATATAGCCAATCACGAGCACATAACAAAGCTTCTGCAGTTTGTGGCAAAAGAGAACTGCGAAACTTATCAAGAATGCGGCCACCAATACTGAATGCAGACTCCGAGGCAACAGTAGTAATGGGAATGCTCAAAATATCACGTGCCATCAAGGAAAGTTCTGGGAAACGATTACTGTGAGACTTCCAATACCCCATAACATTCAAATCCTCGTGCAACTTATGGTCAAATCGAGCCTCTTCCAAGTATAAATCCAATTGTGACTTGCTTGAATCTGAACCAATAAGTTGACTCTTATATGTCTCAAAACCAGAGAAATCATCATGCCTAACATAATGACCATGCACTCCACCACTACTTGACGCTACTTCAACCATATTGCAGATATCACTAGTAGAATTCTTATATTCCTCAAAGATGCCATACAATGTATCACGAAGATTCGCTGCCATAGATATTGCTTCCTGCTTATACAACTTGCTATAACAAAATTCTACACATTGCAACTTGTATCTAGGATCCAAAATGACGCAACAAAGAAGTAGTGCCACTAGAACCGGCAATAAAAGAATTTTGACATTTTTTACACTTTGCTCTCTCTTTCCCATCAGAACCTATAGGTAATATTTCAAAATCCGACCATACAGAAGAAGTCCTACATCTCATTCTTTTTGGAGCACTTGAAACAGTATCACCATACTCATCATTTTCTTCATTCATTGAATCCATATCTAAAATGTAAAGGAAAAAAAAAACCAACAAACAAACAAACAAACAAACAAACAAAAACTCAGCATTTTGAACCATTCTAAAACCTGACCACTCAAATAATTTGGCATAAAGAATTATAGGTAAACAATGTTGCTTGTGCTGTTTTACAACTTACAAGTTCTTAATCTTACAAATAAATAATTATAGGTTAAAACAGAAAATGGCAACATTCAACCCTGCGAAGTAAGAGCTCCTTTTCTGTAACTTTCGGATTAATAGTGAGCTAAAGCATAAAGGGTTGTCATACAATGGCCCATTACGAAGATCTTTGTATCAAATGAAGGGTCAAGAGAATGACACATTAGCATTCACTCAAACCTCTGTTGAGTCCTAGAGTAAATGCCAGAAAATTTTAATCAATAAGTCTAGACTCACAATTCCAGAAGATTTATATCGGATTAAATCAAATGGTTAAATCAAACTATGTAATTGGTTTTCAACTATAAAAACAAAAATATAGAAGTGTATAATGAGTCAACATCACCTCAAATCCAAATATACACTAATCAAAGTGATAGTATCTCTATTCAATATTTGTCGTCAAAACGTTTCTATCTATCTTTCTGTATTATTAGCATTATTGCAGGTTTAAAGCTGGGGACTGAATTATAGCTTTGCAAGTTGAGTGAAACCTAATAACTTGGCCTAAAAAGCAAACAGACACACATTGAGGTGGCATTCTCTTTTTTCACTTAACGTAAATACCTGAGACAAACCCAAGTGGATAAACAATACTATAGTACTAAAAAAGCAAGAATTAATCAAAAATAATCCTATAATAAATCTCTACTTGGCATTCTATCAAACACTAACCGTGCACTTTGAACATCACCACATTTCACACACATGGTAATCAATGCATTCACCACATCCACATCTGACTCAAACCCAACTCTGCTTTTGCTTACCCACCCACCAACACATTCCAAGAAAACACATCCCTCTCCTCCATCTTCCCAAACACATACCAAGCATTACTCAGATCACCAAACCTCACAAACATACTCAACAAAGCATTACCGATGCTTACCAAAAAGATAAAATTAGAAAATGTAAACTGTTTGGTAACAGAGAAAACGAAGGAAAGAAAAAGAAGACTTTTGAGTAACTAAAGAGAGGAACCAAATCTGAGATTCGAAGCTTACCGATGAGTGCTGGAGTGACCGGAAAGAACTCAGAAATCCGCTGAAGCTTTGAAGAGTTTTGATGTGTCCGAAGCTTTGAAACTGCTGAAGCCGTGATTGGAGGGCGAGAAACTGAGGGAAAATGAGGGAAAATAAAACCTAACTCAGAAACGTCTAAGACTTTGAGGTGAGGGCTGGGTCTTTTTTTTTTTTTTTGGTGGGATGGGCTGGGTTGAGTTTGTTGGGTATATTATTTTTGGGTTAAATGGGGTTCAATGGGGTTCAATGGGTTTTTAATTAAAACCCAATTATTTTTGGGTCTAACTGGGTTGATGTCCATTTAACCCAATTAATAATTGGATAAGTTTGGGCTTAATTAGAGTGGGCGGGTTTGGGTAAGTAAATGGGTTTGGGCTTATTTTGCCACCCCTAAGATAAACAAAGGGATTTGCACGAAATTAATAATTTAATATTAATAGTTGCATCAATGGAGGACAATTTGTGTTATTCTCTTTCTCTCTTTGCATTTGACGACCGAAGTGACGACCACCAAAAACCTAGGAATTCCAATGTTTAAGAAGAGGGTAGAGAATAGAAACTTTGCAAAATTTCCAAGAAATGATCCTTCCTTCGCTGTGATTCTTGAATTAGAAGTTAGAACCCATTATATCACTCACATAAATTTGGTTGCAGTAACAGAATCATGAGATTTGTTTAAAGAAGTTGGTGTACTGGCGGAGACTTTAAAGGAAAAGGATTAAGTTCATCTCTAAAAATAAAAAGGAAAAGTATTAAGTGTTGGGAACGATGAACATGGATAGGTTTTCGGAAAGAGCTCAGAAATCCGCTGAAGCTTTGAAGAGTTTTGATGTGTCCGAAGCTTTGAAACTGCTGAAGCCGTGATTGGAGGTCGAGAAACTGAGGGAAAATGAGGGAAAATAAAACCTAACCCAGAAACGTCTTAGACTTTGAGGTGAGGGCTGGGTCTTTTTTTTTTTTTTTGGTGGGATGGGCTGGGTTGAGTTTGTTGGGTATATTATTTTTGGGTTAAATGGGGTTCAATGGGTTTTTAATTAAAACCCAATTATTTTTGGGTCTAACTGGGTTAATGTCCATTTAACCCAATTAATAATTGGGTAAGTTTGGGCTTAATTAGAGTGGGCGGGTTTGGGTAGGTAAATGGGTTTGGGCTTATTTTGCCACCCCTAGTTTGAGGGCCGTCATGCATGGCGCATACGAACGTAATAAAACCAAAAAACGGTCGCACCGTAGTGAAGCAAAAAGCACACACGTCTTAGGGAGTTGACGTTACTAGACTATCATGCAATGGACACGTGTCCCCCCGCAAATCCAAACGTACCCAACAGTCAACACACATAATCTAAATCTCACACACTTCTCCAAACGTAGTAACCAACCACTGTTTTCGGCGACGTCGCTTCTGTCACTCTCCAAAAGCACTTTTGTTTTGTTCCTTAATTTCCAACTTGCAATTTAAAAACCCCCAAACCCTCATATCACCACCAAACCATTCCACTACCTACTTAGTTTATGTTTTTTGGGCAAGTTGTACTGCCATTTTCTTTTACCAAATTACCCTCAACAAATTTGTGAAAAATTTCATACTACAACTTGAAAACATATTGAATTTCACGACTTATTGAAGTGGTTGATCATGATGGACATTTTCTTTTCTTTACTACTTACATAAATTCACCACCTTTTATTTACTACTTAGTCAACCATTTTATCAAATTAGAAAAAAATAAATCTAAAGACATTTACGACATATTAAAGTAGTCAATTATGAGTGATTAACATTTTCTGTTCACAACTACTTACATGAGTCTGCCACCTTTTATCTACTACTAAGTCAACCATTTTATCAAATTTGAAAAGAATAAATCTAGAGACATGTACATACAATCACACATTCTATTTCGCAATTTACTGATTTGTGTGATTGTGATTGTAATTATGCCTATTAAGTACTTTTTCGTCAATTACTCACAACTGTACAAGTCAATAAATTATATAATTGAGTGTGAAATTGGTAGTGTTTTGATAGTTTTATTGTATTGGGTGTGAAATTGATCGTGTATTTAAATTCGTTAAAGGAGGTTACTACTTTCACAACAAATTCACACAAAAATCATAAGGTGACAATCTCATACTCGTTCTCATTTAAGCCACTCCATATTATTTCTTACTTACAATGGATAGTTTGCTACATAAATTATGTTGTAAAATTGTTGTATAAATATTGTATCTCTATTATTACTCTTTATTAAATTTGAAACAGGATAGTTGTTACGTTACAGGTGTTGGGTGTGGCTCTTTGCAGCCCGCAACTTGCAAAGGACACTGAGTTGGAGCTGGAGGTGTAATCCTACGTACAGGGTGTGACTGAGGCTGCGTTTGAATCGGTGGTAAATGATTTCAGGAAATCATTTACCACCTGACCCATGCGTTTGGCTGGCAACGGAAAATTCATTTTCCGGAAAATATGCTTACACTTTGACCGAATTTTCACCCTTGACCCGGAAATCATTTGAAGTCCTTATTTTACCTTCAAATGATTTCCGGAAAAGAGAGAGAACGCACCACAGGAGCCAAGAACGCAAAAAAAAAAGAGAAACCCAGAACAAAGAAAAAGAGAAACCCAGAACAAACGGACCGATCCAACGCAGTCCGTTCACGAGCCTTCGACTTCGCCGGCGCCACGAACCGACGAACCGACGAACCGCGCCATCGCACCTCGAGCTCCGATCGCAGCACCTCGCCATCGCACCTCGAGCTCCGGTCTCGCACCTCCCATCGCACCGCGCTGATCGCGCCATCGCGCCATCGCCATCGCACCTCGATCGCGCCATCGCACCTCGTCGTCGACCCAGACCATCGCCTCCTTCATCGCGCCATCGCTCCAACGCCGCTCGACCCAGACCCAGACCCTCGATGCGCCATCGCACCTGGAGCTCTCTCTCCTCGATCTCTCAGTTTTTTTTTTTTTTTTTTTTTAATTTGATTGTTGTGTTGTTTTGTTTTTTTTTTTTTTTTAATTTGATTGTTTTATTGTTTTTTTGGATGAACTGATTGTTGTCGTTGGTGTTGTTGTTGCTGGAATTTGGAATTTGCTGTTGTTGTTGTTGTCGTCGTCGTTGTGTTGTTGCCGGAATTTGCCCGGAAAATAGCATTTTCCTAATATAACCAAACACATAAAAATATTTTCCACAACAATTTTCATAATACACCCAAACACTTAAAATTATTTTCCTTTTCCGGAAAATAACATTTCCGGAAAATACATATTTTCCGGAAAACGTTTTACACGAAACAAACACAGCCTGAAATGTAAATATCTCTCTCTCTCTCTAGAGTATCTTTTCCACTGTTCACCACGTGGACTATTTGCAAGTGCGTTGTCAATTTGCCATCTGTGAAACCAAGAGCAGAAGAAAGAAACTGTTTTTGTTTTCCTCTATTTATTATTTCCATTCAACACATTCCCCCCCTTTTTTTTTCTCACTTTCCCTCTCTGCCAAACAAAAAATGACAACTTTGTGTTACTAGTTCAAGTTCTGGACCCTTTTGCTTCACACAATCAACCTCAAAACCATGTAAGCTCTTCTGGGTTTAGCACTCTTTCATCAACTTTTTTTTTTTCTTTCTTTTACTTTGTCATGCTGATTATTTTGTTACACTGAGTTTTAGCTTATCTGGGTTTTGCATTATGTTCTTAATTTCCCTCATTAATTTAATTTCTTTGCCAAAAAAAGGAAACTCTATCATTTGGGCATGGTGTTATAGTGCTTAATTTGAGTGTTCTATGTCAAATTTATGCTTGTAACCTTTTCTGATTTTATTTTTTGGGATAACAGAAGGACGAGGAAGAATTTAGCTATTCTTCACTCCCTTTTTTGTGTGTCCAAATGGGTGAAGCAAACTATGGAATGAGCTTCCAAACAAAACTTTCCAAGCAGCAAAACAATGAAAACCCAAGAAACCTTTTACTGAGATTCTCATCTGAGCAAGAGTCTAACCAAACCCAATTATCCAATTGTGAACCACAACTAGACCTTAGTCTTAGACTCTCTCTGGGTGGAGTTTACTCTGAAAAATTCAAAGAAAAGCCTATAACCCGGTCAGCCTCTTCTGTCACTGGAGTGATAGCCAAGAAAATTAGTGCTGGTGAATCCAACTCGTCGATACCAGGGATCTTCCTTTCATTGACAAGATCTTGCTCATTGCCAGTGGACAATGAGCAAGGGCAGGTTAAGTTCAATGAGTATCAGGCAAAGAAGAGAATGGAGGCCCAGAAGAGGTTGGTGGAGAAGCAGAGGAGAAACAGGGTAAGCCCTGAGGAAGAGAAGACTCCAGCTGAGGCGCCCGTGCCACAGTCACCGGCGTCTGAAATGACGTCTTGGGCTGTAGCTTCTGCGGCAAAAAGCCCCGCACTTTGTCGTGCCATTGTCAAGATCAAAACGGAAGGATATGTATCCGGGAAGCGAAAACTTGAGGGTATACTTCTTTCAATTTTTTCTCTCTTGTGCTAATTATGAAGTTGAAATGAATTTTGATTGTTTTAATTATATAACTTACGTTTAGTCGCTTTGGTAGCAGAATTAGTTGACATTCCTGTGATATTTGTTGGCAGAATTATTTTTCATGATGCACTAGATTGAATATGTTTGTACTGTTTGGATTCTACTCTTGAAATTCTATGATTCTCTGGATTTTAATTGACTTTATCTATACTAGTAGAGTTTTTTAGGGGTATTTTTTTTGGTACTGTTTGGATTGAAAATTGAAATAGTGTCATAGGAAAACACATCCAAAGAGAATTAGAATAGAGAACAGTTATCTTACTGATGATATATGGCAGGAAAACGCAACTGATGCCAGAAGGGCATTTTTTTAACTTTTAGAATTGGTCGGTCTACTTTGAAATGAAAGGGAAATGAAGACACATAATTTAGAATGGAATTTGCATTCAAATTGTTAGTTTGATAAGATTTGTTCCACAGAAAGAATTGGAAACAAGTAGAGAAGAAATGGAAGGTGGAAATGTAACCGCTCTCAAGACTCAAATCCATGCACTTGTGCTTAACAACCTAAGACTTTATCATTGCAGTAGACACTGGTAAACAAAACAACTAACTAACAACACATAAGAATCCAAAGAAAGCAATACGTAAGCTTAGGCAACGTATATATAATATAGGAAAGAATCTATGTCTGATGATGTAGCAATGAACAAAGAAAATGATAACACATAAGCCTAGAATAGATTTGAACCTGCCCCATGTATCGACAAAAACAAGTGTCTTTTATTCTCGTAATCCAGTCCAGAATAGCATATCCAATAATTTGTCGACAAACAAAGAAAGCGCCAACTACAAAAATTAATTCTGACTGCATATCAACAAAAATAAGTAGTTTATCTTTGTTGTTTGATGAGAGCCCCCAATACTGCACTTTCTCCCAAATTGGACACAGTTTTTATGTATCCACATAATGTGGCGTGAATATAAATATTGAACCCCTGCGTTGGGCCCTCATGGACGCTCTTGAGACTAGAACTCACACAATTGCACTTAAGCACCTGAAACTTTACTATTGCACTAGACAATAGCCCCTATACTCTACCAAGTACAATGAAAATCATATTGATATCCATATCTTTGTTTTGGCATGATTTCTGATACTCAAACAATGTTCTGTGTTATATATAGATTTCCTATCATATGCAAAAATGATTAATTCTTTACTAATATGACTGATTTAAGCTAACATAAGAAATAGTTCTTGTAAATTGAGAAGCTTGATCACTTCTCCTGCTTCCTTCTTGCATCAAGCATGCATTCTTCACCTCCAACACCTGCTTCTTTGCAAATGAAACCCTTGTGAATTTTATTTTCAATGTAAATTCTCCGTTAGTAGAGTTTCTTTTCTCATAATGATCCACTCCCTATATCTTCTTCTTCCTTTATATATATATTTTAACTATGTTGTATTGTTGTCATATCCTGTCTTAGATTTCTAAGAAAATGAATCATGAGGTTATTACTGTATTTTGTAAGAAATTGAATGTATCATTTAAAAATCAAATGATTATCCACAAAGAATGGTTACCTTTCTCTTTAGCTAAGATGTTAATATCTTACCTTTAGAGTTCATTGGTGTAAGTATTTGGGGTTCAAAAGTGTAATATGTTAAGTATTAATAACAAAATAAGGCAGAGAGAGAAGCAAGAACATGAGGAAATAATTTAATGTTCCTTGCACTAAAAGGGAAAGCTTTCACTAGGGTGGCATTAAAGTATATAGTTATACTCCTCAAGTCCAATATAATCTCATTTTGTAAAGAGGAAGAAATGAAAACCAATGTTCTTAGCCTGACATACAAAGCCTGCAACAGTCTTGTGTTTATAACATTCGTTCAGGTGCCTAGTATTGTTGGTACTCTTTGTTAGTTTAACTCTTATTATTATTAAAATCCTTTTGCCTTACTTTCTGATTGTTTATATTTAGAAAATGTTTCTTTCTCCTTTCGAATTTTTTTATTTTTAAAATTTAATGATACAGTCCATTAAGTTGAAATGATTAATATCGTTAAAAGGAAATCATCTTTTTAACACAGTGAGTTGTCATAGGCAACTCATTCTTTTTTTTCTTTTTTCTTTTTTATAGGATGCTTTCCATTCTTGATGGGAAGAGGTTATGTGTGAAAGCATGAGGAATATAATGATTTCTATAGATAGTCTCAAGAGAATCATATCTCACTAACATTTTTGATCTCTGGATGACTATCTTACTAGGGAAAAAGATAGTAATAGTATATCTTTTTTTTTTCTTCTGTAAGCGTGACTGCAGGATCAAAGCAGGTACCCCCACCCAGTTATATTAAGTCTAAAAAGAAGCAATTAAAAATACAGTAAATTATTTGGCACCCTTGAAGGCAAAATAATGTTGAAACAAATTATTGGGCTTATAGCAAAGGAGAGCTTTGGTCAAACCATTTCTTAATAACTTCCCAAAAAATGACTTCAAGTATTGGTACATTAAATATAATAAGGTACTCATATTTCGCTACGAGTAACACACAAGTTAAGTATCAAATTCTAAAGTCTTAGTACACAAAGGTCTTAGTACTAAGATGAAGTTTAACCATAAGCAGTTCATGATATATCTCATGGTTAACTTCTACAATACTACTTTTTCCTGTCTATTACTCTAAAGTGTGTAAAACGCCAACATTTATAACTTTATGAAACAACTAGCTTACTTTAGAATGAGTAATTGCAGCAAGTACTACTTCCTTCCAATTTTGCTATGGGGAAAAAAGTGGAAAATTTTGAGGCTGTTTCCTATTTTTTGTGGTAAACACTTTAAGCAAGAAATTTCAGCATAAAATTATCTAAAGATCTCTGCAATGGAAGCCTTGATGAAATTTTTGTTAGCACTGACTTGTATCTTTTTCTTTCAATTTCTCTTTGCTGATTTATTCCTCAAATACTTTTTATTTGAATGGCATTAGCCCATGAAGGACTGGAAGGTGTAGCTGCAGAGAACGGTGCTACCAGTTCTCAGTCATTGCCTAATCCAAAGGACAGTGAGCCTGCAGACATCCCTGGAGCAATAACAGATGGAAAATCAATCAAACTTGGTGAGACTAAGCTGGAGAATCAGCCCAAGAAGGTTAAAGTTTCAAATGGCCGCTTTCAAGACAATGGGATGGATGTGATGAAACAAATGCCTAGTGTGACTACTACCGGCGATGGCCCCAATGGGAAGAGAATTGAAGGTTTTTTATACAGGTACACAAAAGGTCAAGTGAGTATAGTATGTGTTTGCCATGGCAGCTTTCTTTCTCCGGCGGAATTTGTCAAGCATGCTGGTGGGAAGGATGTTGAAAATCCAATGAAGCACATTAATGTGTGCACTACCTTTTAGTCCTTGAGGAAAATGGCGGTGGCTAATGTCACCCATTTTGAAATGTTAGGAAATGAACAACCTGAATCAGGGTAAGAAACCTGAATTGAGTAAACTTTTTGAAGTTACCATAATAGAAATGAACCTTTTCCTTTCTTTTGATAACCCTTTTATTAAGGGTATAGGATTAAAAGGCAAAAATAGCTTATCTCTATGTTTTACTGTTTTAGTCAAGCTGAGCTGAATTGCTCTTTTAGCTTTTGTATTAATTTGTGAACAATTCTGATAAAGCTATCTTGACCAAAAAAGGAAAATGAAAGATGTCCATAAGGTGATGTGAACATTTACTGGTCCAGGACCCCTTGGTCCCGAAAAGATTGGTCTAATCAATCTTTGTTGTCCTTGCCAGCTTTTAGATTATCTCATGCCTAATTATAAAGTTAGTTTCTTTTGCTGCATATTAACCACCCAAAAAAAAAATTTTGATAAACTTCACAACTTTCTTAATAATTTGTTGAGATGGTAAATTATGATTTCTCGTCACTTTGTATGGAATCAATTGTAAATTACTAATTTACTGTGTAAGTAGACTCGTTCTAAGTTCTAACGTCAGTGTTTTGAAATTAGAACTTAGTGTTTCTCAAAAAAAAAAACAAAAAAAAAAATTAGAACTTAGTGTGGCTGGACCAAAGGCCCCATTGAGCCCATAGACATGTCTCAGGATAGGATCAGTTTGGAAAAGGTCAAAAGAGTGGAGGAGGTTTGTTGGGCTTGTGGGCTTGGTGATTATTGATAGACTAATCCATGTTTAAAAACTTCTCCTTATTGCTTATGAACATCAAATTAGTAGCACCCTAAATAGAATAAAATAAATAAATATGAGTCTCAAAAGCCTAATCTCGTCTTTTTTTCTTTTCTTTTTTTCTTTTTTTTTTATGGTTCAAAAGCAAAATCCTAATCCCTACCATGGCTGTTAGGTCCATGTTATGTAGGTTGACAAAACGTGAACATAAAGTTTGAGTCTTGAGTATTTTAGTAGCTGGACACCTATCAAATGATTGAAACAAGGTTCACACGTATCTTCACACTTATTAATTAATCGAGAATTGTGTATCTCGATTCTCAATCATACCCATTAAAGTTGTTCAAACTTTAGAATTTTGAGCTTTACTTGCAAAGTATAAAAAGGACTAATTAGGGACGACCAAAAGAAGTTTTGAAAACTATGTTTTTGTATGCCGTTGGTTTTGTGACCAAGTCCTCATTCACCATCAAACTAAAGAAGATCTGAAAACCGGTTATCAAGCTGAAGTTGTTGTATTTAACATAAGGTCATGCTAACGAGTTTGGAAAAGGTCAAAAGAGTGGAGGAGGTTTGTTGGGCTTGTGGGCTTGGTGATTATTGATAGACTAATCCATGTTTAAAAACTTCTCCTTATTGCTTATGAACATCAAATTAGTAGCACCCTAAATAGAATAAAATAAATAAATATGAGTCTCAAAAGCCTAATCTCGTCTTTTTTTCTTTTCTTTTTTTCTTTTTTTTATGGTTCAAAAGCAAAATCCTAATCCCTACCATGGCTGTTAGGTCCATGTTATGTAGGTTGACAAAACGTGAACATAAAGTTTGAGTCTTGAGTATTTTAGTAGCTGGACACCTATCAAATGATTGAAACAAGGTTCACACGTATCTTCACACTTATTAATTAATCGAGAATTGTGTATCTCGATTCTCAATCATACCCATTAAAGTTGTTCAAACTTTAGAATTTTGAGCTTTACTTGCAAAGTATAAAAAGGACTAATTAGGGACGACCAAAAGAAGTTTTGAAAACTATGTTTTTGTATGCCGTTGGTTTTGTGACCAAGTCCTCATTCACCATCAAACTAAAGAAGATCTGAAAACCGGTTATCAAGCTGAAGTTGTTGTATTTAACATAAGGTCATGCTAACGAGAGCACTCGTTAATAATCTATTTTAAAAAAGTTTTGATATCATTTTTATGGGAAATGAAAAAAGTTGTCAAAATATTAATTTTTTTTTTTCATTTCCCATAAAAACTTTCTTTAAATAAATTATTAACCAGTGCCTTAAGAACACTTGTTTTGATATCATTTTTATGGAAAATGAAAAAAGCTGTCAAAATATTAATTACTTTTTTTTTTTTCATTTCCCATAAAAACTTTCTTTAAATGAATAATTAACCAGTGCCCTAAGGACACTCGTTAGCATTTCCCATAAATTAATCACAGTCTTCTATACTATCGGGAAAATAAATTAATCATTTATTGAAGTAGATTGATGTGGTTTTTTGAAACAGGTGTCACTCATTTATTGGGTAGGAAATACCAAAACAGATGCTGAATTGGTATTACCGAAACATAATATAATTTATCGATGCTAAGAGAAGCTCCAAGGTAGTCCTTGAAATCATGTACGAGTTGCTCGTGTGAATGAAATTCATAATAGAAAAGTCCAATAAGAATGGAGCTGTATGTGGTCACATTAAGCATCTACTAAAGGTAGCATTAAAATTAAGATTAATAATTTTAAAAAATAAATAAATTCTACTAGTGGGCTTGTTACCTTGAGAGTAGGCGGTAAACCCTCGAGAGTGCTTTTCTAGTTAGGATTTTCACTTCATAACCATATTGTTTATTCTATTTTATTTTTATTTTTATTTTTACACTTATTAACCAAAACTAAATGTGAATATCATAATTGGTTAATTAATCAGCATGACAAAAAATTGGTTAAAAACTAACAATTGAGCTCTAAAACAACGATTTTATAGCTTTGGTTGGCTAATTGGAAATGAGGAATTTTTTCAAGGGAGGGTGTACTATACAGACCAACATGACCAGTATTTTATTGTTCCTGTACTTGGATTGGTACAAAAATGTGGTTGTTTCATGCCGCTCCAAATACTAGAGTACTAGCAGATTTCAGCTATTTTGGTGGGTTTTGAATGTTTTGAGTGGGAAAAAAAAAATCATCTATTTTGAGAAAGTTTTTATTGGAAATTGAAAAGACTGTTAAAACAACTACTTACATTTTTGTTTTTCCAAAAAAAAAAAGAAAAAAAAAGTTTCTTACCACTTTTTCAAGCCAATTCATGGACTCAATGATACTTAATAGGATCTCAACTTGCAGATAGACACCAAAGCAACTAGAGATTTGAGTTATTGTGCCAAAAAGGTTGCAAATTGACCAAGGGTTGTTACTAACAACTCAAGCGGGTCGTCTCACTTCCAAATTGACACAGTATAAAGTATTATAAACGTTAGAGAAAAGAAAATGTTATTTTATAATTTTACCCAAGTTTTTATTATGTCTAATGAATTATTATTATCAACATATTAAAGGGATATAAGATTGTTAGATCATAGGCATAATGGTATAAAAAAAAATTTATCTTTTTTTATTCCCATTATTTTTTTTAGAAGATTAAAAATGGTAGATCCACATAGAAAATAATAATCTTTATCCTTCTATTCTACTCAACAAAATAAAATACATTTTCGTCCTACCAAACACAAATCTAATTGACATTGTACCAAGATGTATATATATATTAGTTTCTTAAATTTCAGTCCTGAACATGAATATTGATAGGGAATTTCAAATTCTTTTCACTAGATTTAATGTTGATTTTTTTTCCTACAAAAATTTATAAAAATATTTCTTAAATCAATGCTCATAAGTCTTAAGGCATTTCTTTCTCAAAAATAAAAAGTCTTAAGGCATTTATTAACTCTTCTCTTTATTTAATTAGAGTATAAATTTAGACGAATTTGTGGATATAATAATATAAGAATTTTTTTTGTTTGAGAAAGAATAATATAAGAATTTATGGCAAATATTAAAACAGTTCCAACTTCCAAGTCAACCAAAGGAACCCTTTTAGTCTTCACCTCCACCAGCTCACATTTGATTCATTGATCATATCACCATCACCAATCAATTTATTTTATTTAGTTTAGTTCCCCTTTCCCCAGGCTCCACGCCTCTTTTTTACTATCCAATCACCACTCCACGTGTCACCAATTACCAAAGGTCAACGGTCATTTTCGTCGTCAATATAAAACGCGTTTTAATTAAAGAATAGAATTTTTCAAAGTTCAGTCTCAACGGTCATTTTTTCGTCGTCAACGGTCGTTTTTTTTTTTTTTTTTTTTTGAGTTTCTCAACCAAAAAAAAAAAAAGATTGTGTTTTTATATGTCTTTTTTAAAAATAAAAAAATCAAGTCAAATTATACACAAATATTAAAAGAAAAAATGCTCTTTTTATACTAAAATTTTTATTAAATAACCAGTCTCACTAATCACAAAAAATAAATCCATCAATCATCATCATATTATTCATTGTTAATTACATTATCAATTTGTAAAAATTTATCTAATATAAAATTTATAACATCTTTAATATTTAATTAAAATTGAAATACACATAAATTTAATAAATTTAAAATAAGTGTTTTTCTAAACTAATTTAGAGAAATCTCAAAAAACCATCGACTTATATTATTTACATAAATATATATATTATATTATTATTATTAGATAAATAATGTGACTAAAACTATACCTTAATGATTTTACTGATGAGTTTGAGAAAATTTTCCCCAATGAAAAATATATATATATATATTTGAAATGTATTATTAATTTGTTATTGATAATTGAATAATTATTATTATAGTGGTCTAGACTAATTAATAAGAAAAAGATAAATATATTTAAAGAATATTATTCATTATTATGTTGTCAAATTGTAAAAAGTTATTGTAGGTGGTCGGGATTTTCATCTCAGGCGCTTGGCCGATATTGGCTTGACACCCTACACCTACCTTAGAAGGCTTTGTCCTCTTTGTGTTAGTGTACCACATGTGACACTTTATATGCCCTTGGAGCTTGAGTAGTGGTACACTAACACAAGCTCCAAGGGCATATAAAGTGTTGGTGGGAGGGTTCTCTAGGCGATGTGGGACAATCTCACCCTTTAAGAACAAATCCTTGAGAGCTTGGCTCCCCAAAGAAGACAAAGCCTTCTAAGGTAGGTGTAGGGTGTCAAGCCAATATCGGCCAAGCGCCTGAGGTGAAAATCCCAACCATCTACAGTTATCTAATATATAATGTATTTAATATTTACTTAAAATGAACTACACAGTAAATATAATAAATTTAAAATAAATTTTTTTCTAAACCAATTTAGAGAAAACTCATTGAAGACCTTCCACTTATATTATTACTAGCCTCATTACATGCGCTTGCATGTGTGATGAAGCTCTTTTTCATTTCATTTTTTTTTAATTAAAAAAAGCTCTTTTTATTTTTTATTTATTTTGGGTTTAGTGTCATAATGTTTAAAAATGAGATTGAGATAATATCTTAATTCTCAGATCTTTCTTTACATGATTTTTTTTTCTAATTAGTTATTTGTAAATGAAAAAGAAAAAAGTCTAAAACTTAGAAATGTTTAAAAAAAATAGTAAATTACTATTTTAACTGATTTGTGTTTTTAAATTTAAAATTATTTAACTAAAAATATGGGTATTTTAGGGAGTTTAAAAATTTGTCTGAAAATATTTTAGTATGCAAAATAGTCAAACCCAAACAGAAAATCAATGCATGATGAGTTGGAGAAAATTTTTCTCCATCGAAAAAATAAATAAACAAAATTTAAAATGCATTGTTAATTTATTATTGATAATGAAATATTTATTATTATAGTGGTTTAGACTAATTAACGGGAAAAAGGCGAATATATTTAAAGAATATTCTTGGATTATATATGGTAGTTGGTCCATTCTAATTCTCCAAGTCAAAGAACCTCAGATAAGATCATAATATAAAGCCTCTGTGCTACACGTGAAAGCTTATTGCAACGTTTGTTTTTGACACAAGCCCATAACTATTTTTCAAAGTCCATATGAACTGAGAAACACAACAACAACAACAAAAAGTTTAAGCCAAGCAACACAGGAGAGAGATACGAGAGAAGCAGGATCAGTGCCATGGCTCTCTCACCTTGTAAGTTTCATATATATGATAATTTTTGTGTATGATTAATTACTGGGTTTTGCAGATTTTTATCTTCTTTTATGTGATTTTGATGTTTTTGGGTGGTTGGATATGGTTCTAATATTGGTTTTCTTGTTCTTGTTCTTGTTTAATGGTTGCATTTTTTTTTTTTTCTCCTTGTTTTGGTTTTAATAACTTCTTTTGGTATAGACGTTTTGACTTTCTGTTTGAACTATTTTTGGACAAATATTATTGTATATGATTGGATTTTTTTTAGGGGGCCAATGAAAGTGTGCCAGTTCACCGTGCTTGGTAGATATTGGTTCTGGGTTTCTCTGGAATGATATTTATGGACTCCAGAGTTTAGTATAACATTGTTATATGATCACAAAAGGGGGATGATTGCAGAGAATGTGTGCCTTTTGCTTCTTTAGGAGATGGGTTCTGAGTTGGAAGAGTACTGCAGTTCTTTTTCTAGGCAAATGATGAACTTGGTCACTGATCCAAATGAAAAAAATTAAAATTAAAATTTGATGACCAGGGTCTAATTTTAGGTGCCTATTTTAAAGCTAGTTTGAATGGGACAACTGGTTTTCTGATACTCATGTATGGGAAATAATTCAACACATTGTATTGGCATAGATATGCATTTGTCTTGCTATAAGTAGTCCTCCATGCTTAAATGTTCTGTTTGTTACAGCTATCAAGTAATTTGGGTCCTTAATGATGTCCTTTACTAAGACTAGATTAGGCCCAAGATAGAGCGGATTGGGAGAAAAGCTTCATATGCCCAACCGATTCACCTTTCTTTTTGTTTTCGACTTTCATTCAAAAATCTTGGTTAAGGTTAAGAATTATACCTTTAGACTCACCTCTATTATCAAGCCCCCTTTTTTATTATTCTAGGATATCTTTTCAAGACTGAATTCTGATGTAAAAGAATACCAAAGAATTTTTATAGATTACATACAGGCACACACGCACACAACTAAGAGTGTACCCAAGGATTTGGAGTTAAGACACATCTGAGTTTAGTATTTTTTTTTTCAAATCAATATTATTTGTCTAAATGTCATAGATCTCAGTAGGAATGATGATTTATCCCTACCTTAAAGATTATTGCTGTAAATGAACAATCATTTTATTAATTTCAAGTATGCGTATGTGTTTTAGCCTTTTAGGCTGCAAATTGCCATCAAGAAATGCTATTTATGCGGTAATACCGTAATAGTGCTGTCTCATTTATTTCATTGATGAAATTTTGAGGCATGGCCCATTTCAAATCCTGGCTGACAATAGAAAGCTGACCATATGCAGACTATGTGTGGCTCAATGCTCATTTCTAGAATTTATTAACTATTTTGAAATAATGTATTGCTATTTGATGGTGACTTTATCAGATCAATTTTTTTTATACAATATAGATATTTAAATCTGATAATTGTTTATGTTCTTTATTTTTTTTCTAATGTGTGGAAATATGAAACAGTTTGTGCCTCTTGTATCATAGTTTCTATCTGATTCTGAGGTAACATATTTGATACTTAAATTTTGGTGTTCTCCACCTGGCAGGCTTTTCCCCTTTGGTATTTCTCTTTCTCATTGTTGGGTGTGTTGCACGGCCTTTCTATCCACTCCCTAGTAAAGTAGCTGAGGGCACTAGAAAGCCCCTACAAACTTCTCGTCCATATAACATAGCACATCGAGGTTCAAATGGAGAGATTCCTGAAGAAACTGCTCCTGCATACCAGGTAAGTGGCCATGCCCATCAAAGAAATTCGTATATTCTTTCAACCATTCTATTCATATGTCTCATCTTGAGATTGCGTAGTTCATGATGAATGGCAGATTAAAATCACTGAGCTCAAAAATTCCAATTTCACATTTCTTGTAATGATCTTATTCATATTGGTTGGTTGCACAGTATTTCAATCCACACCAATTAGAGTTATCTAAAAATGTGAGATTTTTGGGGGGCATGGCCGATATAGAGGTTTTGGCTCCATGTCTGTGTTTGTCATTTGTGTGTGTGTGTGTGTGTGTGTAAATATCATGTATATTTTTACCCAAATAAAAATGTGTACTTTGCCGAATTGGTGTAGTAAAACATGCTCAATTTCAATGTTTTCTGCAAATATGTAAATTTAATATGAGGTGCCACTGGTGGATGTGAAAGTATGGCCATTGGAAGTATTTTCCTCAATTAACTTGATGAACCTATTCCCTGTTCTCAAATTACATGTACACCATAAAAATGACTGTTTATTGCAGAGAGCTATTGAAGAGGGTGCAGACTTCATTGAAACCGATATCCTTTCTTCCAAAGATGGCGTTCTTATATCCTTCCATGATGTAACACTTGATGATACCACTGATATTCTTCAACACAAGGAGTTTGCCAATCGTAAAAGGACCTATGAAGTCCAAGGAAACTATACCACTGGATTTTTTACTGGTATGGAAGTCATTCAGCTTTCAACTTTTTTTTGTCATAGTTTCCAAATATTGATCATATAGTAATGATGGGGACAAGGTTCAAGCTTAATGCATGAGTATCCAACCAACTTGAAGCTTGCATTCTGTGTTTGTGCTTTTAAGTATCATTAATGTCTTTATTTCATTTTTCTCCTCCTGTTATTTTGTCCTTTTGCAAGATTTGATCAAGTGTGAAATACTGAAAATTATTTGAATTATGTACAGTTGATTTCACCATAAAAGAACTAAAGTCATTGCGGGTGAAGCAGAGGTACCCATTTCGGGATCAACAATATAATGGTTAGTTCCTTTTTGTTGTAAATATTTTGAACCAATTCAAATTCCCATTTTTTACTTCACTTGATTATGTGAAGATTATTTACTGCTCTATGTCATTTTTGTTCATGATTTGCTAAATATCATGCAAAATTTTGGAAGAGGTTAACAATGGCTACAACCTGTAATTACTATGTTTTCGGTCTGTAGTTATAATTGGATTATGTGCCTGGTAAGAATCATATTGTAAATCCATAATTTATTGGCTTTTGCTCAGCTATGGTTAGCAGGATTAGAGTAGATTTCTTAGAGTAACTCAATCATGCATTCCTAAAATCATATCCATCCATTTTAAAATGAGTGGATTGGACTTTGTGACATCATTGATAATTTAAATAAAATACTAGAATGGTGATAGCACTTGTTATGTAGATGGAGTGGTAAAATATCATCCACCTGTTTTAAAATAATTAATAGGATTTTTGGAACTCTATGGCGGAGTTACCCTAAGAACTCTAGAGCTTAGTAAGCTGAAAAGGCAAGTTGGAGATGTGAATTGCCCAAATGAATTAATATCCCATATTATGCTCTTACCCCACTAAACCCACTATGCTAATCTCCGTGAAAAAGTAGATATGGTTTCAATTTTTTTAATTGATTAGGTTTGAACATAGATTTTTTGGATTTTTTTTTTTCTGAACAACTACTCGTTGATGCACAATGTTTACTTTGCACAAAGTACTATTGACTAACCATTTTACATCTAAATTCTTTGCATTACTTATTTTAACTGTGTATTCATAGCAACATTTGTCATAAATTTTATTTGATTTAATTTCCTATTTCTTTCCTCGCCAAAACCAAATGCTGCACTACTAGGAGTATATGATTTGAGTTGGCAGAATACGAGACAAGGAGGCCAAAGTTGTGTGTCTCAAGGAAGTGGGAAAGGCATGTTAATCATTATTTAAAAGGGAAAAAAAGAAAAAGAAAAAAGATATGTCCCTAAAAGGATGTACAGAAAAGGGATACTCCGATTTACTGTGATTATGTTTTTGTGTTCAGTATATTAATGCATTGAAACATTTGGGTTGCTTCTTTAGCAATAAAAAATTAATCTGCACTAGTAAATAATTCAGTTATCTGGGAGTTTGGCGTATTAACTATCACAAATGTATTGAAGCAAATGAATTCCCCATCAAAACATAGTTTTGAGTCATTTAGTGTTAAATTGAGTCCACTTGCTCATTCAATGAAACTTGATTTATTGCACTCACTATTGATCACTTGTCCCTTCTCTTATTTTCAATCTTTTTGTTTTTCTCTGTCTGCCATGGTGAAACTAAAATCTTTGTGTTCATGCCCTCCACAAAGACAAATTAGTTGTTTAAGATTTAAGTGAATATCTAGTACCTTGGCAATACTGATCTAGATCATTATATAGAACTTGTATACAATATGCTATACATGTTAGGAATTTCTAGTTTTTTAATTTCTGTACTTATTTTTTGTTGTAAATGAAAATTTTTATCTTTTGGTCTGGTTAGATATTAATATACTTAACTATATTCTCTTTGTGGTGTATTCATCAGGAAAGTTTACTATTATTACCTTTGAAGAGTACATTGCAATTGCATTGGATGCTCCCAGAGTTGTTGGAATATACCCGGAGATTAAAAATCCAGTCTTTATCAATGAGCACGTGAGTGATTTCTCTCTAAAATCTGCGACAAAGAACGATTGTGCAGGAAATTATTGGTTGCTTTAGAACTTACTGACATTAGATCCATGACTACCCCCCCCTTTAGGTTTCATACTGAATGCTGATACACCTTGGGGGCAGTTGCGTGGTTGCACTAGAATAACTTAGGATAAACACAAAAACATTCCCCACTGATTTAGACAATGCGTATGACTTTAACTTAAGAGAGAAGCAACTGTAACATTGTTGGAAACTTTAAACGATGAGGCTAATGGAAAACAAGCACAACACTTATTATTTCTATGTTTTCCATAAGAAAGACATGAGGTGTGGTTTACCAGAGCATCTTGATAACAGATGATCATGGTTAAGAAATTGGTTTTTTATTGCTAATTCATTCTTTTAGACAGCAATTCTATTTCCCCTAACATATCAGTCGATACCTTCAACAGGTGAAGTGGCCGGGTGGTAAGAGATTTGAGGATAAGTTTGTGGAGACACTTAAGAAGTATGGATACAAGGGTTCATATTTGTCAAAAGAGTGGTTGGCACAACCTGCCTTTATCCAGTCGTTTGCTCCAACCTCACTAATATATGTTTCAAATCAGACAGACTTGCCCAAGATCTTCTTAATTGATGATGTTACTGTTCCAACTCAAGACACTAATCAGGTTTGTGTTCTCTCTAGTGTAACCTCCCCAGGAATAGTTACTCAAAATAAAGCCCCCTCCTATGGATGACCTACTTAATTTATTTGATTACTTTTACACTATTGTTCACTACAAGTTTTTGGATTAAATTGTACTAGGTGAGGTTACGGTCTGGGAACATCGCATTCATATTTAGGTCCCTTGCAAAGATCCCCTCCCTTTGAATTCTCCAATGCCCTCCAATTTTTATTTAGATGTAAAACATGAATCAAATAAATGTCACATGTCTCTTATCTAGCTAATAATGTTTTAGACTGCATAAATGTGAAGATCATGACAATGTTAGAAACAGGCAACAACATGCAACCTCAGTGCAGTTGTGATGCTTTGAGGCTTCGTATCACATATACAAAAGGAGCAGATAACGTTTTCCAAATCACCAAAGAAACTGCTTGTTTTGAACAGAATCCACCAACCCCCTGATTTCTGAAACCTCCTACTGTTCCTAATTAATTAAACGTTTCTTTCCCTTAAAAAGAATGTTTATTAAAACCATTTTCTTATGAGTATAAAAATTCAATAAAAAATTGCAAAAAGAGGTACAATCCTAGTACACAGGAAGTATACAAAGGAAAAGCCCAAACAAAAACTAGCAGAAAATATAAAAACAAATACAAAGATGACTAACAAAAGTTCAAGGGATCCAAGAACTCTAGAAAGTCCATAGTAGAAAAGGGTGGAGGTCGATGTCCAGTCATAAAGGGTCTTCAAAAATAAGAACTTCAATTTAATCAAGTTTTGTTCTTTCCCTCTAAAGACTCCACATTAAGCACAAAGGTGCTGCTTTCCAAATTATCTCTCTTACCAAAGTGCCCTTTCGAACATGATAGAAGCTCCATCATCGAGTAAAGCATTACCCAAGAAACAATATATCTCCTATAGCATAACTTAATTATTTACTTGGTTGACAATTGACCATTAACTCCCTAAAATAGATAATTTTGTAATGAGCCAGTAGTTGAAAGACATTTGACTGTTTGCATAACTCATTGTTTGGTCATAAACCATGGTCTTCTAGTACCAAAATTTACATGGTGTTTCTTGTTCACGTTTACCCTCACCAGTTACTGGTTTATGCAGTATGATTTTTATTTCCTTTTTGAATGTTCAATGCCTAGATTTCTAATGGATTAAGATGACTTTGATGACATGCAGTCGTATTGGGAAATTACTTCAGATAGTTACTTTCAGTACATTAAGCAATATGTGGAGGGCATTGGACCTTGGAAGGATACAGTGGTTCCTGTTAAAGATAATTATTTGCTAACGCCTACTGATCTTGTTGCCAGAGCACACGCCCATAACCTACAGGTACACACTTCTTCTGTCCAAAGTTTATCTGGGTGACGGTGGTAATATTATAAATGATTCAGGGTTGTCATTGTTACCTTTTTCTTCTATGTCACATTGTTATTTTGTACATGTCTATTCAACTTTGTTTTTTGTTTAAAAGTTTCCTCATCTTTGATGAGAGCAAATGGGGTAGCACAAAATACAAAGCCCGTATTTTAACTTACTGCCCAAATGTTGAATAAAGTTTTTATGGGGTGAATAGAATATGCCTTTTCTTTGCACTGATCTGTGGCACTCAGTGGTCACTGTGATAGTTTCATGCTAATCACTGTGCTAAGGGCTCTACCGCCTTGTAGCACCACAGTGCAAGTATCATACTGGGAGAGAAGAATGGGTCCAGGGATCCAATTTTTGTCATGGGTGCAATCGAAGGGAATAACAAAATTGAGAGAGTTGTACTTGTATGAGTTGGGCTAAGGAACGGCTATATGGGTTGTACATATAAATCCTTTTTAAGGAAATCAATAATTATGCGTCATCAAACTATTTATAAAGAAGTTCTTACATAACTTTAGGAATGGACATAAAACTTCTATTAACTTTATTTCTCAAATGACAAGTTGAGAAGATAAATGGTATCCTTTGTGATGCTCTATGTTTAGGGTTTGAATCTCAGCTCTCCCTTCCTCCTCTATTTACCAATCTCCAAAAAATAAATAAATAAAATTTTGAGACGGTAAATAAGGTTGATGATTATAATTTGCACTGTTTGGATTCATAAATTGGCTGGATAGCTTAATTTATAATTTTTTCCAAAAAGCCAGTGAGATTTTGTGACAGTGGCAAATTAAGAAGAAGCATTTCATATCAAATTCTCTTAATTATTCTCTTCAGAAACACGGCATACTCATATTGCATGGCTTGTATGGATCAGATCACCGTCCAAATGTGTTAATTGATTTCATTTTCTTCTTTCAGATTTGTTTGGCTGGAAATTCTTGACTTTCTTTAATTGCATAATTAATAATTTATTACGGATACCTTGAGCTGAGTGGCAATTTGTCATGTTGATTTAAATGCAGGTTCACCCATACACTTTCCGCAATGAGAATCAGTTCTTACACTTCAACTTTCATCAAGATCCATATCAGGAATATGCTTACTGGATTCACAAGATAGGAGTTGATGGAATCTTTACAGACTTCACAGGAAGCCTCAATAATTATCAGGAATGGACTTCTCATTCTTCAAATGATAGTGACAGCAGTGCATCTAAACTATTGCATAAAATTGCATTGTTGGTCAATTCCTATGAAAAGGTATGAGAGAACAAACTGTATGTGTAATGTATCACTATATTTTTATCATTAATTTTCATAGCAATTACTTTGTAGGATAACATTATTGAATCTGTTCAATTAAGGAAATTTATGAGTGGGTGGTTTTCTTGCTAAGAAAAATTAGTGTTAGCTGCTGGGGTAATCAGTATACAGTTTTGTAATTGGCCAGTGCTCCAGTTGCACATTGGTTGAGAAAAAGCGGTTTGTTTATCAATCTAATAAAATGAAGGTTTTTCTTTATATAATCTTTGATTTTTTTGGGGTTGTTCAGACTTATTCTTGAAACATTAACAATGGAATTGTGAAAGCTTGAGTTTCTATGGTGCCCCATGTTTCCATGATTGCTTTCTATAGAATACTCTTTCCGAGATGGACTTGGGACTTGAGCAAATGGGCCTCAATTCAATTTTTGTCACCCATAAAAAAAATATATATATAAAAAAAAGGGGGGGGTTGCTTTCTAAAAAATAGCATGTCCCTTGTTGTTTCAATCAGGACTGGGAATGTAAAACCACCACTTCTTTGATCCATTATTTTTTTGAGAAAAAAGACAGTGCATTGCATTAAGGGAAGCCGTTAAAATTAGCATGTAGTACAAAGACAACATCTGGTGATGTATCTTCCACCCAAATTTGATCATGAGAAATAGATATTACTCGCCTCACTAGGAAGTGAACTATAGTATAACATTGCCTACATAAACGGGAATAATGTATTTCTAAAAATCAAGGAGCAAGATAATGCATGTCTTTTACTATGTGGCCAAAGTGGGATTAGGAGTGAGTTGTTTTGGAGTGCGAGAACTAAAGCCCGCCTAGCTGCCATTGCTTCCACCTCAATGGCTGTGAAAGGGAGCAAAGCTCTTTCGCTGATGTCGATACCTTCAACAGGTGAAGTGGCCGGGTGGTAAGAGATTTGAGGATAAGTTTGTGGAGACACTTAAGAAGTATGGATACAAGGGTTCATATTTGTCAAAAGAGTGGTTGGCACAACCTGCCTTTATCCAGTCGTTTGCTCCAACCTCACTAATATATGTTTCAAATCAGACAGACTTGCCCAAGATCTTCTTAATTGATGATGTTACTGTTCCAACTCAAGACACTAATCAGGTTTGTGTTCTCTCTAGTGTAACCTCCCCAGGAATAGTTACTCAAAATAAAGCCCCCTCCTATGGATGACCTACTTAATTTATTTGATTACTTTTACACTATTGTTCACTACAAGTTTTTGGATTAAATTGTACTAGGTGAGGTTACGGTCTGGGAACATCGCATTCATATTTAGGTCCCTTGCAAAGATCCCCTCCCTTTGAATTCTCCAATGCCCTCCAATTTTTATTTAGATGTAAAACATGTGGCATATAAAAATCAAATAAATGTCACATGTCTCTTATCTAGCTAATAATGTTTTAGACTGCATAAATGTGAAGATCATGACAATGTTAGAAACAGGCAACAACATGCAACCTCAGTGCAGTTGTGATGCTTTGAGGCTTCGTATCACATATACAAAAGGAGCAGATAACGTTTTCCAAATCACCAAAGAAACTGCTTGTTTTGAACAGAATCCACCAACCCCCTGATTTCTGAAACCTCCTACTGTTCCTAATTAATTAAACGTTTCTTTCCCTTAAAAAGAATGTTTATTAAAACCATTTTCTTATGAGTATAAAAATTCAATAAAAAATTGCAAAAAGAGGTACAATCCTAGTACACAGGAAGTATACAAAGGAAAAGCCCAAACAAAAACTAGCAGAAAATATAAAAACAAATACAAAGATGACTAACAAAAGTTCAAGGGATCCAAGAACTCTAGAAAGTCCATAGTAGAAAAGGGTGGAGGTCGATGTCCAGTCATAAAGGGTCTTCAAAAATAAGAACTTCAATTTAATCAAGTTTTGTTCTTTCCCTCTAAAGACTCCACATTAAGCACAAAGGTGCTGCTTTCCAAATTATCTCTCTTACCAAAGTGCCCTTTCGAACATGATAGAAGCTCCATCATCGAGTAAAGCATTACCCAAGAAACAATATATCTCCTATAGCATAACTTAATTATTTACTTGGTTGACAATTGACCATTAACTCCCTAAAATAGATAATTTTGTAATGAGCCAGTAGTTGAAAGACATTTGACTGTTTGCATAACTCATTGTTTGGTCATAAACCATGGTCTTCTAGTACCAAAATTTACATGGTGTTTCTTGTTCACGTTTACCCTCACCAGTTACTGGTTTATGCAGTATGATTTTTATTTCCTTCTTGAATGTTCAATGCCTAGATTTCTAATGGATTAAGATGACTTTGATGACATGCAGTCGTATTGGGAAATTACTTCAGATAGTTACTTTCAGTACATTAAGCAATATGTGGAGGGCATTGGACCTTGGAAGGATACAGTGGTTCCTGTTAAAGATAATTATTTGCTAACGCCTACTGATCTTGTTGCCAGAGCACACGCCCATAACCTACAGGTACACACTTCTTCTGTCCAAAGTTTATCTGGGTGACGGTGGTAATATTATAAATGATTCAGGGTTGTCATTGTTACCTTTTTCTTCTATGTCACATTGTTATTTTGTACATGTCTATTCAACTTTGTTTTTTGTTTAAAAGTTTCCTCATCTTTGATGAGAGCAAATGGGGTAGCACAAAATACAAAGCCCGTATTTTAACTTACTGCCCAAATGTTGAATAAAGTTTTTATGGGGTGAATAGAATATGCCTTTTCTTTGCACTGATCTGTGGCACTCAGTGGTCACTGTGATAGTTTCATGCTAATCACTGTGCTAAGGGCTCTACCGCCTTGTAGCACCACAGTGCAAGTATCATACTGGGAGAGAAGAATGGGTCCAGGGATCCAATTTTTGTCATGGGTGCAATCGAAGGGAATAACAAAATTGAGAGAGTTGTACTTGTATGAGTTGGGCTAAGGAACGGCTATATGGGTTGTACATATAAATCCTTTTTAAGGAAATCAATAATTATGCGTCATCAAACTATTTATAAAGAAGTTCTTACATAACTTTAGGAATGGACATAAAACTTCTATTAACGAATGGGTCCAGGGATCCAATTTTTGTCATGGGCACAATCGAAGGGAATAACAAAATTGAGAGAGTTGTACTTGTATGAGTTGGGCTAAGGAACGGCTATATGGGTTGTACATATAAATCCTTTTTAAGGAAATCAATAACTATGCGTCATCAAACTATTTATAAAGAAGTTCTTACATAACTTTAGGAATGGACATAAAACTTCTATTAACTTTATTTCTCAAATGACAAGTTGAGAAGATAAATGGTATCCTTTGTGATGCTCTATGTTTAGGGTTTGAATCTCAGCTCTCCCTTCCTCCTCTATTTACCAATCTCCAAAAAATAAATAAATAAAATTTTGAGACGGTAAATAAGGTTGATGATTATAATTTGCACTGTTTGGATTCATAAATTGGCTGGATAGCTTAATTTATAATTTTTTCCAAAAAGCCAGTGAGATTTTGTGACAGTGGCAAATTAAGAAGAAGCATTTCATATCAAATTCTCTTAATTATTCTCTTCAGAAACACGGCATACTCATATTGCATGGCTTGTATGGATCAGATCACCGTCCAAATGTGTTAATTGATTTCATTTTCTTCTTTCAGATTTGTTTGGCTGGAAATTCTTGACTTTCTTTAATTGCATAATTAATAATTTATTACGGATACCTTGAGCTGAGTGGCAATTTGTCATGTTGATTTAAATGCAGGTTCACCCATACACTTTCCGCAATGAGAATCAGTTCTTACACTTCAACTTTCATCAAGATCCATATCAGGAATATGCTTACTGGATTCACAAGATAGGAGTTGATGGAATCTTTACAGACTTCACAGGAAGCCTCAATAATTATCAGGAATGGACTTCTCATTCTTCAAATGATAGTGACAGCAGTGCATCTAAACTATTGCATAAAATTGCATTGTTGGTCAATTCCTATGAAAAGGTATGAGAGAACAAACTGTATGTGTAATGTATCACTATATTTTTATCATTAATTTTCATAGCAATTACTTTGTAGGATAACATTATTGAATCTGTTCAATTAAGGAAATTTATGAGTGGGTGTTATCAGGAATGGACTTCTCATTCTTCAAATGATAGTGACAGCAGTGCATCTAAACTATTGCATAAAATTGCATTGTTGGTCAATTCCTATGAAAAGGTATGAGAGAACAAACTGTATGTGTAATGTATCACTATATTTTTATCATTAATTTTCATAGCAATTACTTTGTAGGATAACATTATTGAATCTGTTCAATTAAGGAAATTTATGAGTGGGTGATTTTCTTGCTAAGAAAAATTAGTGTTAGCTGCTGGGGTAATCAGTATACAGTTTTGTAATTGGCCAGTGCTCCAGTTGCACATTGGTTGAGAAAAAGCGGTTTGTTTATCAATCTAATAAAATGAAGGTTTTTCTTTATATAATCTTTGATTTTTTTGGGGTTGTTCAGACTTATTCTTGAAACATTAACAATGGAATTGTGAAAGCTTGAGTTTCTATGGTGCCCCATGTTTCCATGATTGCTTTCTATAGAATACTCTTTCCGAGATGGACTTGGGACTTGAGCAAATGGGCCTCAATTCAATTTTTGTCACCCATAAAAAAAATATATATATAAAAAAAAGGGGGGGGTTGCTTTCTAAAAAATAGCATGTCCCTTGTTGTTTCAATCAGGACTGGGAATGTAAAACCACCACTTCTTTGATCCATTATTTTTTTGAGAAAAAAGACAGTGCATTGCATTAAGGGAAGCCGTTAAAATTAGCATGTAGTACAAAGACAACATCTGGTGATGTATCTTCCACCCAAATTTGATCATGAGAAATAGATATTACTCGCCTCACTAGGAAGTGAACTATAGTATAACATTGCCTACATAAACGGGAATAATGTATTTCTAAAAATCAAGGAGCAAGATAATGCATGTCTTTTACTATGTGGCCAAAGTGGGATTAGGAGTGAGTTGTTTTGGAGTGCGAGAACTAAAGCCCGCCTAGCTGCCATTGCTTCCACCTCAATGGCTGTGAAAGGGAGCAAAGCTCTTTCGCTGAGAGAAACCACCACCTGTCCTACTACATTTCTAATAACCACACCCCAACCAGCGCATTGTTCTGAGTCAAACAAAGCGCCATCAAAGTTCACCTTGTATAGGGGGTTGTCTGAAGGTCGCCAGCTTGTAGGCGGGCATCCCATTGGTGCAATGGTCAATGTATTGTAGAGTGGGAGAAGAGGAAATGATAAGAGAAAGATGTAAAGGAAATGATAGGAGTTGAAGAGTAGAGTAAATGTGGTGATAAGGCATGTTATTGATTTAATAACAAAACCCTTAAAGCAATAATAGCCACTTGCCTCAATGATAGAGCATAATTTGGACTTTTTATTATAAATGAAAGGTTAGAAAACTCTAGAGGATCTTGATCTAATTTGGAAATCATTATCAGTTTATGAGTGAAGTTTGGTCACTATAATTTCAAAGTAATAAATAAATAATGGGATTTTCATAAGGGGAATAACATTATATTTAGGGGTTTAAGATGGGCTAAAGATTTAATTTGTAAAAACAAAAGTATTACATTTGTAAAGCAACCATATGATGCGGTTACAAGTCAAATAACTGGGTTTCAATCCCATTAATTCATGACTGAGACATCGCTAACTTCTAACTAGCAACCCAGTACTCACAATTTCTCAAAAATCAAAAAAAAAAAAAAAATTTCTCAAAACCAAGTATGCCACCATTTAAGCAAATCATGACCAGCACCTGCTCTTTGGTAAAACTTGATTTTCACAATTCTCCCCTAGAAAACAAGATGATACAGCTCTTCAGTGCTTAATATCAGACTCATTGTATAGGTGAGCACTATGCATTGTCCAAATTTATATATCAGCAGCATCCAACCATTATATGAGGAATTAGTAATAGAAACATTTCAAGTGCATCCTAAGTATCTAACAAAAGCGCCTGTATTAATCATCTTGAGAAACATATATTACATGGAATGGTTTGAAGGAAAACTTATCTTAAGATTCAAGGTGATCAAGAGGAATATTGCCTGGACAGCATCAAAATAATACCAAATAGACTAAACTACCCTATTTAGAAACTCTCATCTTTGAGATCTCTTCAAGCAAAAATCTTGATTCAGCAGCAAAATCAACAGGAGCAACAGCCCTGACTGTGATCCTTTGCTTCTTCTCATTATTGTACTCATTCTGAGCAACACTAACCCGGAAAAGATGAGAATTCCAGGTGGCTTGCTTCAATTTTAGTTGGTATGGATTCTCCTCCCCCTCCTGAAAATATCAAAATGGTGAAAAGAATTAGAAAGTAGTTCCCTTTTTTTTTTTTTTTTGGGTTTACATAATAAATTTAAGGAGTCAATTATTTTATCGGTCGTTTACCTCTGATTTCAACTTATCAAGCTCATCAGCAGAGCACCCAACAATTTTCTCCGCTTCCTCATTAAAGACAGATAAAAAAGCTTCACCACTTGCATCAGAAATTTTGACTACCATTATGTATCTAAAAGAAAAAAACAAAATTAAAGTTAGAAGGCTAGAAGCCCTAAGCAAATTGAACTTTATATTGATTCCAGTTGTCAAATTTCCCAACTCTCACCTTAAATTGCACTCCTCATCATTTTTCTGGCATGCTTCACACCAATACCCAGACCCCAAAGCCTCTGTCACTTTCTTGTTGCAAGCTTTGCAAGCCCGGTACCACATTGCCTGATCAGGCTTGATGAAGCTTATGTATCCTCTAATGCTGAAAAATACAGGCTAGCCAATGCAAACACAGTTCAGATCACTAAAACTGAATGTCCAATGGCAAGACAAAATCAACCTTAAATTGTTTAATTTTTACAACTGCAGCAATATGTGAACTTTTTAAAACATTACAAAATTTCCATAGATGAAGACATTCCCTTTTAAAAACCATTATCATCCCTTTAAAAAACATATCAAATTCTTTAAGGAAATTTTTTTACAGTGAAGAGCTCCTGATATAATACCTTTTCATCACCCAAGGATGGGTTCTTCTGTATGTGAGAAAGAGAGACCCGATCAGAGTACATTGACCTTGAACCACTCTTTGATGATGGACTCATACCAGAACTGACAGATGCCATTGAACTTTCTTTACCCTCAGAATCATACCTGTCGATAAAAAATTTTTACTTAAAAATCACAGCTAAAAGGCCAAGACAAGAGGGCAATAGCCTTCTGACAATTACATACCAGGATCTCAACTTCTTTGCTTCAGGTAAATCAGGATTTACAAGCGCAACACTTCTGCTCAGTGCTGACAAAGATACACCTAAAAACATGTAGAGCATACATCATGAGTTGAACCCCATTTTCCTTTCTTTCTAGAGAATACCAA
Source organism: Quercus suber (assembly GCF_002906115.3). NCBI lineage: Eukaryota > Viridiplantae > Streptophyta > Magnoliopsida > Fagales > Fagaceae > Quercus > Quercus suber. The sequence continues at coordinate 349,896 of NW_027069766.1, read as the reverse complement.
TAGTTGCAACTGAATTAAGCTTAAAACTAGGTTTACCTTGAAAATCCCCAACTTTGAGGGATTTAATTGCAACTATAGGTGATTTATCTGCAATATCCAGCAATTCCTGCCCCACACTTGTTGCAAGGTCATTCCACAAGGAGACCACAACTGTCTTTTTCCTGCAATTCAGGCATTCATGGTTTTAATATAACACACAGGACAAGAACATAAAAAATAGCAGTCAGCACCAAGCATAAACTCACGTCTCATCAGCAATAGTAATATCACGCTTTGGGATAGTATCATTGTTGCTCTTCCTCCGAATGCTCATTGTAGAGGAGACATTTTGAACAACACCAATGACATCTGAAATTTGTGGTCATAAACATTCATTATGCATGAAAAGAAAATACAAAACCATTTAACACAAATGGTAAGAGTGTGATCTTACCCACAAGCTCCGTCCCATTGACATAAGGACCTAAACTATCAATTGGGACAAAATTGAATGTTGTTTCAGGAACAAAAGTTTCTTCATTGCTAGCCTCTTCTACTTCAGAATTCTCATTCAAGGTCATTTCATAATCATTTTTCACTGTCTTAAACTGCTTATTAGCAAGTCTTAGAGTCCCCCTTGAAATGAAATATACCTTCCCCAATTGAAACCTGTCATAGAATTTCTTTGCAGCTTCATTGAACATTGTTGCTTGTATTTGTGTGCCCTGAAACAAAGGAACCAAACCATCACATTTACCATACAGCCAAAAGTCCAATAACAATGTATAACCAATATGATTTATTAAAATGGGAAATGTAACATTTTAAACAAAGAGTTTTTTTGTTTTAGGCTTACATCTTCATCTGTTAACTCTACATTGAAAACACAGCCTTCTCCTCTCGCGTTCTTATAGGTACGCATACTTCCTTTGCTTGTGACACGAACCTTTATGGTCCAACTACCTTGGTAGGGGTTCAAGGACACCAGAGGGAAAACTCTTCGCGTCATTGACATCCGTGCAGCTGGGGCCATACTGAATTTCCAAAAGAAAGAGATTGTTAGTGCACATGCTTCACAAAACTAGAAGAATCAAATAGCACATGCTATTAGATATCACAAACAAGATCACATACTTTTGGTGCTGTTCATGTACTATCTGAGCAGCTGATTTAGAAACAATTTCCTGCTTTGGCTTCAAAAAAATCCCAGGCACTTCACTTTTTACCTCGCTCTTAATCTCATTTTCTTGCTTTGGCCTCAATACAATACCAGTTTCCTCACTCTTGACCTCGGATTTGACCTCCATTTCAAGTGGCGGAGAAACCACCTCACATTTTGTGACAATCAGATACCTGAGACAGCAAAACAATTTCAAAATCCACACATTAAATTAATAATTAGGCTTGCAGAGACCAATAACTTAAACAAGGAAATTTTTTGTCAGAATCTATGCTTACTTCTCAGGCTTATTCGGAATGTCGTTGAGAGTATAATCAAGAATGCGAATCAGACCCAGGTTCTGAATATTTCCAGACATGACCTCGGAACCCATGTTTGTTGGGAGAATTCCCCTTAGCTTCATCTTTCCATCATTAGCTGTAAACCTACAAGCAAAAAATGAAAATTTCTTAAGCTCCAAGTAAATTACAATTCGTATATATAGTCAATAGTAAATCGTTTGCTACCGCCTTCCAATTGAACCATGACTTGGCTTGACCCAAATCCAATCAATTCACATTATTGTTCAATTTATAGAACACCCCACCCCCCCTCCCCCCCCCCCCCCCCCCCCCAAAAAAAAAACCCCCAAATATTCTGACCTAAGTTTGACACTCAATTTGCTTTGTATTCACAGTAAATCTTTTGCTACCACCTACCAATTAAACCATGACTTGTCTTGACCCAAATCCAATCAATCTAAATTATCACACTACTGTTTAACTTAAAAAATAAAAAACCCAGATATTCAAACCTAAATCTGAAGCTCGATTTGCTTTGGAAGGCAAGCTTGTTGAGAAAAACAAACTGATTATCCAAAACCAAACACTGAGAGAATCTTTTTCAGATTCAGATTATTTGACCCAATATCATGCACATTATGAAAACCAGACAAGAACATTTGTTGTCAATTAACGAATATACCCAAATTTTTAGGCACAAAGCAACGACAATCATACGTGTAAACTTCAACATACAAGAAATCTCAGAGACAATAGAAATGTCAAACTGGTAATACTAATTAATTAATTAATTAATCATATTTATTTCACCAGGGTCAGTGAAATGATAGAAACTTCAATTTCCTCAAACACCAAATAACAAAATATAAAATGGGAATAGAGAGGAAGAGTTAAAAGAAAAAGAAACTCACATAAAACGGTTACCGGAAGCACCGGTGGCCTTGAGATCCATGACCTGAACGACGATCTCAGGGACATCGGAGGAAGATTCCGGCGAGGGGTTCGCCAGAATAGTCGAGATCGCATCTGGACTCACACACTTCGTCATTCTCTCTCTCTCTCTCTAGATGATTTTGGTGTTTTTCTTTTTCTTTGTTTGGAGGGATCTGAAGAAGAAGAAGAATAGAGAAAAGAGAGGGAGGTAATGAAGTTTTTGTAGCTGGCCTTTTTGGCGGGAAATGGGTTTCATTCAATTCAATTGTTTTTTCTTTTTTATTCTCTTCTCTCTTCTATTGTCCCGCCGCTTATATTTTCACTTTTCATTTTTGTACTTTTTTACGCGGCAAATTTTTTTTTTTTTGAAGTTTTAAGTTTTTAACTCTGGTGGGCTGGCTGGCGCCAAATTGTACAGTATTTGTTTTTTCGCTGGAAATACTGTGGGGGGTTCGAGTTTCCAGCTTTATCCTTTCTTTATTGAGGTTTGAGTTTGGCCGCCCACGTCAGCGTATTGCCATCTGGGATGTTTAAACAATTTAACTGGATTTTTTTTTTTTTTTTGCAAAAATCACATTTTCATCTCTATATTTTCAAGTGATTTTCATTTTGGTTCTTTTTTTTTTTTTCACCTCTTTTAGTACCTTTTTTAGAAAATACATCTCGTTTTTTCTCCTACTATTACATTAAAGACGGGAAACGCACACGCGACAAACGGCAAAATTAAAAAATATTAAAAAAATGATTCCTTTAATTTTAAAATTTAATAAAATTTTACTTATCATTTTATTATTTAAATAATAATTGTTCTTCATTTTCTAGCATTTTCTTGCCCTTTCTTGTCAACCAATCACAAAAACACAAACACAAACTGATTTCCAGCAAGAACAAAAATACAAACACAAACCTAGCAACGGATCTTCCTTGTCAACCAAACACAAAAGCAACAAACACAAACCCAGTTAGAAGCAAACAATTAAAAACAGTTTCATCTAAGTGTTCTTCTCATGCATTAACTCTCGTCCTTTTTTTCCCATTTCAAATCATTGAAATAAATTATTTTTTTATTTCATATACGAGTCTTTGACTCCCTCTCTCTCTCAGTCACTGGCCACTACTCTCCCTCTCTCACGCTCTCTGCTATCTCTCTCTCTCTCTCTCTCTCTCTCACGTCTTGAACCTTCATGGACAAACTCAAGCTGTGCTACTCCTTCCTCAGACCACCATTCACCATCTCTGGAGTTCACCATTGTGCATCACCGGCTTTATCTCTCTCTCCTTTTTTTTTTTTTCACCGTAAGGCATCCAAGGCTAAAACCACAATCTTAGTCCATCGCCGTTGACCACCACCACTACGAACGCGTCAAATCTTGGTTTCTCCACTATTGATTTCGAGTTTGAGAACAAAACTGAGGTTTGTTATAGGTTTGTTTTATGGTGGATTTGTTGTGAAATTTCTTTGTATTTTTGGGGTCTCAACTTTGTGGGTTTGGCCGGTGATTGGTGAGTTCGATGGTGCAAATGGGTTTGGCCGATGATTGGTTGGTTCGGTGGTGTCAGTGGGTTTCGCCGATGGGGTTGGTGGTGCAAATGGGTTTGGTGGTTAAAGGGTTAGGCTTTGGCGGTGCCAATAGGTTTCGCCTATGATTGGTAGTGATATTTGGTGGTGGCCGATGGGGTTGGTTGTTTGCTTCTAACTGGGTTTGTGTTTGTTGCTTTTGTGTTTGGATGACAAGGAAGATCTGTTGCTGGGTTTGTGTTTGTGTTTTTGTTCTTGCTAGAAATCAGTTTGTGTTTGTGTTTTTGTGTTTGGTTGACAAGAAAGGGCAAGAAAATGCTAGAAAATCTGGGCTTGTGTTTTTATGTGGATCTATAGTTTAATTTTCTGGGCAACCATGTTCTTTGGGGGAAGAACATGAAGAACAATTATTATTTAAATAATTACATGATAAGTAAAATTTTATTTTATTTTAAAATTAAAGGAATTATTTTTTTAATATTTTTTAATTATGCTGTTTGCCACGTGTGCATTTTCCATCTCTCATGTAACGGTAGGGACAAAAACAATATGCGTTTTTCAAGACAAGGACTAAAAGTAGTGGAAAAAAACGTTAGGGACCAAAGTGGAATCACGTGAAAATGTGGTTTTCGCCTTTTTTTTTTTTTGGGTTGGGCCTTAGGTATGTTTCAATTTACAACTTAAATCTTGTGTTAATATTTTTTAATTATGTTGTTTACCACATGTGCATTTTCCGTCTTTGATGTAATGGTAGGATATGGACTAAAAGCGGTGGAAAAAAAAAGTTAGGGACGAAAATGTGGTTTTTGCCTTCTTTTTTTTTTTGTTTTGGGTTGGGCCTTGGGTATGTTTCAATTTACAACTTAAATCTTGTGTTATATGTAACTATTAATATAGAGTAACGCTACAGACACAAACTATTTTATAAAAATTTTACAAACTGCGACTTTAGTAATTTTCAAATAATCATTGATAAACATAAATGTGATGTTAGTGGTGAACCCATATTAGAACTAAAAAGAATTTGCTACATCAGCAGTAGTTTGTGGCTTTAGCATTACTCTTAAATATATAATTATAATAATTATTAATAGGTATTTATTATGGTTGTGTTTGTATATAAAATTTATTCTACTTATTTAAAGAAATCTGGACATCCTTGTTTGTCAAAAAAAAAAAAAAAAAGAGTGTTTAAATATATAATATATTTTAAACTCGATTGAAAATATATATTAGAATATTGACATGTAAAATTGTGAGATCTTAAAAACTTATACGACAAAATATCACGAGGTTAACCAAAAATCAAATGTTTTTAGTTTTATAGATTATAGATAATAGACCAAATAACAGAACTCAAAAATATAATTTCTTTTTTTTAGAAGAATAAAAAATATAATTTAAATAATGTATAAATTTCTAAATTTACACAATCTATAGTTCACAAATGATATCATCACCGTAAACGAATGAAAAATATATATATTAAATGTCGTGGAACATAATTTTAATTAGATACTGTATATCATGGATTTGGATCCGGTGCAATGTATTGCACCAGGTGCAATTACCCCATTTCCACACACATCAATTTTTACCATTCTCATTTTTTAACTTTAACTTTTTAACTTTTTTCAAAATTTTTAAAACTTTTTTATTTCAATGGTTGAGATTGAAAATTAAAAAAAAGTAACTTTCAATTTCAACCATCCATTACTATTGCACCTGATCTCAATCCGTATATCATCACTATAATCACTAAATATCATGAACTAATCCTAAAAGTTGATTCAGCATCAACTAAGAGATAGCGTACCATTAAGAGAGATAAAAATGCCATTTATAATTCTCTTTCCACCAAGGGAGAATATCCAACTTTGCATATCACATTCAAATAAAAAAATTTTAAAAAAAAAAAAAAAACAAAATTTGTTTTTAATAAATGTTTTCTTTAAAATAAACCGGGACATTATGGATTGACTTGACATTTCAATTGGTCAAGTACATATTGACCTAATTTTTCTCCATGTCAGGTCAGGCTAACGATTCTATTCCATTTTGCCAAGTTACAAATCAACAAGAAGAATAGTTATGTTGAATTATACTATAGTTTCTTTGTTGTGAAAATTTAATACACAAATACTCGCCAAAACCTTTTTATTTTATTTTATAGGTAAGTTTTTTTTTTTTTTTTTTTTTTTTTTTGAGAATCTATTTTATAGGTAAGTTGATTTAAACATATAGCATTCAATTCATGGTGAGTATATCTTTATCATTAAGCAAAGACTTTAATTGATTTTTTTGTCTAAATATGATGCATAAATTTGGTTTTCTTTTTACACATTCCAAATGCCAGTATGGCTTGCCATATCATTGCATAGAAGGAAAATTTCATCATGCCCCCAATATTAACCCAACTCTTTCACAAATTCCAATTTTAAATTTGCTAAACTATTCATTTGAGTGTTCGGTTTAACATATCTAAAAAACTAACAATTTTCATTTCAAGTAGTAATCAGTTATTATGCCCAAGGGATATTGTCCAGTTTATAATGTGTCAACCCAAGAGTGACAATTAGCTTGGAAATCATTATTTGTTCTTGCTTCTGGGATTTTGTCACACCACACCACTGAGAGCAAATTACACATTGTGCGTATCATCCATTTATGTCAAATAAAAATTATGGGATCTCTGAACTTCAATACAAATAAGTAAATGCAAATGTGATTTTTCATGTATGGTTGCTGAGTGATAATTGCTTAAAAGTACAATATTATCTTAGTTTTGATAAGCATTATCATGTATATTTTGTGTTTATTCCCGCACTTATACGTAAATATGAGAGTTTGCAAATTTTCTTTACAACATATTCATTACATGAATTTTTCTCTCGTGCAAGATTAAAACTAATCAATTGAGCATGCAGACATGAATCCAAGAGAATCTAAGAGTCAATATCAATTGAGAAGTGGCTTTTGAAGAATTTAATAAGTCAAACATGTGGGGACATATAAAAGGAAAGAGAGAAATTCGTTCAAACAAAAGTTGGAAAATATTATGACATAGAAATATTCTTACCATTTTTGGTATTTTGATCATATCACTTTCTTGCGGCCACAAAAAGAGGACTTCAAGATCTAAAACTTTTACCATCGCACACCCTTGGTGCATTAGTCATTTTACAAGTATAAGTTTTTGTAGGGTGTGGGGGGTAAGGGTTGAGGTTTAAGTCTCCAGAAGGGAGCTTCACACACATATATACTAAGATTAGGTTAGAGTAGAATTTCTATCTTATATTAAAAAAAAAAAAGATTTAAAAGTTTTTAATTCACAATTTCCAATTTTAAATTTGCTAAACTATTTATTTGAGTGTTTGGTTTTACATATCTAAAAAAACTAACCATTTCCATTTCAAGTAGTAATCAATTATAGCTATCTAGCTTAGGGATATATATCCCTAAGTGACCATTAGCATGGAAATCAAACTAAATCATTATTTGCTCTTGCTTTTGGAATTTTGCCACACCACACCACCGAGAGCAAATTACACATTGTGCGTGTCATCCTTTTATGTCAAATAAAAATTATGGGATCTTTGAACTTTGATACAAACAAGTAAATGCAAATGTAATTTTTCATGTATGGTTGCTGAGGATAATTGCTTAAAAGTACAATACTATCTTAGTTTTGGTAAGCATTATCATATCTATTTTGTGTTTATTTCCGCACTTACACGTAAACATGAGAGTTTGTAAGTGTTTTTTTACAATATTTTCATTACTTGAATTTTTCTCTTGTAGGATTAAAACTAATCAATTAAACATGCAGACATGTGTCCAAGGGAATCTAAGGGTCAATATCAATTAAGAAGTGACCTTTGACGAATTTAACAAATCAAAGATGTGTGGAAATATAATTTAAACTCAATTATATATATATATATATATATTGACTTGTAAAATTGTGAGGCCTTAAAAGTTTATATGACAACATATCACGAGGTTAACTTTTTTTTTTTTTTTGATGAACATATCACGAAGTTAACAAATAGTCATTTCAGTTTTAAATATTTTATAGATTATAGATAAGATACCAAATAACAAAATACTCAAAAATATAATTTATTTTTTTATAAGAATAAAAATATAAATTTAATAATACATGAATTCCTAAATTTACACAATCCATAGTTCACTAATGATATCATCACCATATGCAAATGAATATATATATATATATATTAAATGTCATGGAACTTAACTTTATTTAGATAGTGTATCACCACTAAACTATAATCACTAGATATCAAATCATGATGGCATTTGAAATAAGTAACAAGAAAATAAAATTTATACATCATATTTACACAAAAAAATCAATGTCTTTGCTTGACGATAAAGATATATTCACAATATAATGAATGCTATATGTATAAATCAACTTACCTATAAAATAAACATATAGCTAGGGCTGTCCACGGGTCAGGTCGGCTCGGGTTTGGGCCTAACCTGAACTCGACCCAAGTGGGTCGGATTACCAAAAAATGTGACCTGCAACTGACCCGATATATGGGTCAGACCCGACGGTTCGGGTCATCGGTTGAACAGGTTAGATTCGTCGGTTAGACGGATTTGGGCTTCAAATTGGGCCAAATTTGTGAATTTGCATGATTTTTTTTTTACTCAATTTTTGACAGCCCTTTTGGGCCCAAATTTATGGGCTTACTTTTAACAAAGATTTATATATTTTTGAACCATATATATATATATATTTATCATATGGGCCTCTTTTCACATCTTTTATTTCAAATTGGGCCTTCAAGCTAAACTTGTATACCATTACACAATTTTGAATCTTTTAGGCCTCAGGTCTTAGCCTTAAGACCTAGGCAGTACATAAAAACACACATAATATCACTTTCTAACCACCTGTTAAAACCACACAATACAAGAAAAAAATATTTTTCAAAATGCCTTAGCATTAAAACATGGGCAGTACCTTAAAAATCTGAAAACAAATCAAGAAAGACTAATAAGCACAAAATCACATCTCAACCTATTAAACCTGCCAAGTTGTGCTAACCATTCCATACATATAACACAAGCCGGCCAGCAAACAAATTCCAACAAATAAATCAATCACAATCACACCACAAGTATAACAACAACATATAATAAGAACATCTTGCAATATTTTCATAGAGTTAGAGAAGGCATAAAGGTAGTTACTGCAAGCGTGTAAGGCAGTAAACTACCAAGATAGTAGCTAGTTATAATTAGTTACAATTATGAAATACCTAAGTATTTCCAAAAAATACCTTTTTTGAAGCATTAAAGAGCAACTACTCTATAGTTAAGTCCATGACTTATAGAAAAGAAAACCTATAAACTTAATAAGTTTTCTTTCCTATAAGAAAGAGTTGATTTATAAATTATAAGTTAGAAAAGCACTATGTCAAAAAGAACTTCCAAAATGTATCCAAAAATATGTCTCCTATACAAAATGTGTCATTCCTCCTACAAGAAAATGGGCAAAAAGATATTTATCAATCGACATATAAGGACAAGACCAGAAAATACAGAACAGTAATAACCAGAAACAATAGAGAGGGCAGAACCAAACTCAATAGAAATAACAGTAAGGACAGAAACTTACCCAGTTAGTGATTAGTCATCAACACTAATTGAGATACCTTGGCTTGAGCTTGAACTTCCACCACCTACTACTGCTTGACATATAACTAGAAAAGAGAAAGAAATGAAGGCTATTAGATTAAATTTCACTTGCATAAGACACATTTAATAGCACTAAATAGACAAAAAGTTTGGAAGTTAACATATTACCTAAATCATGAAATTCATCTTCCAAGGCCTCTAACTCATCCTTTGATTTGCGAAAAGAAATTGGAACCATGGTTTGAAGCCAATCTCGTGCATAAACAAGATTTTGAACCATGAGTGGAGAGAGTGAACTTTGAAATGCATCAAGTATGCGTCCTCCGGTACTAAACCTGACTCAGAAGCAACAGTATAAATAGGTACAACCAACACATCCCTAGCCAATTTGGACAACAATTGATACCTATTTGAATTGGCCTTCCACTACCCCAATATCTCAAATTTCACATCCCCCTTTCTACTTTCACATTTTTCAGCCAAATATTTGTCAATCTCGTTGTTACACCCTATGGACTGCTCAGCCTCTAAGAAACGCTCAAACCTAAAATTAACCATCACATATGAATCGTTACAACCAACTGACTCACCTTTTATGTGTGTCCTCTCACTCCCACTTGTACATTTGGTGAATCAAAACAAGAGTAATAATCATACAACTTGACCAAGGAACCCCTCACCAATTCAATCATCTCATCAGCCACTTCATTCCCATAAATTTCAGAAAAACAAAACTTCAAAAACCTCAACTTCTTTCTTGGATCAAGTACCACAGGCACATACAAGAGATGATTAATTTTATCCCTTTTTTCTCAATACTTATCAAACTTAGATTCCATTTTAGTTACCATGTTTTTCAAGAGGTGGTTTTTAGATTTATTTAAATGGGAAATATTCTCTTGAATGACAAATATCTCATCAAAAAAAGTGTTTGCAGTAGCATACAAAGAACTTGAAAACTTTTTCGTTGCATTGTAAAAAAGTTTCAAAAAACCCACAAATGTCCTCCAATTTTGGAAATCAATACTACAAGGAGATCCTATACCACCACTATTCTCCTTGTTCATAAAGTATGAAGAATAACTATCATCCTCAAAGTCCATTCATATGAACACTTTCTCAAATTTTTGTGCGGTTTCTAACATGAGGTAGGTGGAGTTCTACCTAGTTGGTACATCTAGACAAAGAAGAAACTTACACTCAATACCTAATCTCTCCACAAAACCCATAAAAGTTTAATTCCTATTTGGTGAGAACTTTACTTACCTCACAGCTTCACACACCTTACCAATGGATGCATCAATTTCTCTCATACCATCCTCCACAATCAGATTTAGGATATGTGCACAACACCTCATGTGTAAGAACTCGTGGTCTAAAACAGTTCCTTTCTAATCTTTAGTTACAGTTTGCAAAAATTTAATGGTGGCACCATTTGAGCTAGCATTGTCCATTGTTAAAGTGAATATGCCATTAATACCCCACTCACGCAAACACATCTCAATCTTTCTACCTATAGTCTCCCCCTTATGGTCTTCAATTTGACAAAAATTCAAAATTCTCTTATGCAACTTCCAATCATCATCAATAAAATGACCTATAAGGGACATATAATTCAGATTTTGAATACTAGTTCATGTGTCCGTAGTAAGACACACCCTACAACCCTTCAAGGCGCCCCTTAGTTTCTCTCTCTCAACACCATAAATGTCAACCACATCCCTAGCCACAGTTTGACGAGATGGGATATCCCTAATTCGCAACTTAGGTTGTAAGGTTGTCGAATATCTTTGAAACTCATATCCTTCAACAAACCTAAAAGGCAACTTATCTATTATAACCACTTCAGCGAGTGCGTTTCTAGAAGTCTCAATAGTAAAGGCTATTGGTACAAGCTAAAACCCTTCCTCCCCATCCATTTTGGGTTCAAGCGCTAAGGTTTGTTGCCTTTTTAAGTGTATTTCTATCAGGGTTCTTAACACAAATTGGCATTTCTAGGTTGTAAGGTTGTTGAATATCTTTGAAACTCATACCCTTCAACAAACCTAAAAGGCAACTCATCTATTATAACCACTTCAGCGAGTGCATTTCTAGAAGCCTCAATAGTAAAGGCTATTGGTACAAGCTAAAACCCTTCCTCCTCATCCATTTTGGGTTCAAGCGCTAAGGTTTGTTGCCTTTTTAAGTGTATCTCTATCAGGGTTCTTAACACAAATTGGCGTATGATTCAATAAATTAGCAGTACCATGCCCCTTACTATCAGCTAGATAAGTATTTTGACAATAATTGCAAACAACCTTAAAATGACCCTCACCAATATCTACTTTTTCAAAATGGTCCCAAGCAATAGATTTTTTCCTATTATTACACACCTTGCATTTACCTTTAGGTGGAAGTGGAGGAACCTCATCATTAGTTGGAGTGACAGTAGGTACAACTTGAGCAACAGGTTCAGCTTGGGCAGTAAGTGTTGTTTGGGAAGGGGGTGCATCACTAGAGAGTTCCATAACTTAAAGACATCCAATTTATGCATTAGCAAACTACCATAATCATGATACTACTAAACCAGTAACAAGAACACACACAAGTGTCACAACAACAACAATAAGTCAAAGCAGCAACAAAAACAACAACAAAGTAACAAACAAACAACAACAAGTTAAAAGAAAAACAACTGAAGATAAATGATACCTTAGAGAATCCTTAGCTGATAGGGATTCGACCTTGAAGAGGAAGCAAAAAGAGTAGCCTACTTGAACGAATTTCAAATCCTGTATAAAATTAGGGTTTCAATTTTTTAAATTAGGAAAACAAAATGAATCAGCAGGATGGAAACATATAGAAAGAACTTTAGGAGTGAATGAAATTAGGAAATAAGAAAGCACATGAAACAATAGGACAGAAACAAGAGGCATGGATGAAAATGTGCAGGGAAAGTGCTCCACCTTCTACACTCATTTATTTATACTTAAAATACTTTTTTTTTTGATAAGTTATTTATACTTAAAATACTTCAAATAAGTGGGCATATTGTTACAAATATGACAACCTCAGTTGTGCAAAGAATAATAAGAACAAATAAAATATAAAAATCACTATTACAAATGTAATATTGCTACAAAATAGAGCAACTATATGTAGGAAATTCTACTTGTAAACGATACCAAAAAGGTAAAAACAAATAAGTGAGGATAGAAGTATATTGCTCATTAAAAAAAAAGAAAAAGAAAAAAAGAACAAGGAATAAAATTGGGCAGATACAAACAGGACCACCACGTGTTCCAGCCTACATGGGATAAAAACGAAGAAAAATAACACAAATGAGCGCACTCAAATTAGGGGTTCATCTTTGAGCTAACAAATCAAATCAAGATAATTCGGGTTTCATATTTGTATCCAATCACTTGGTCTGTTTTGGTCCCCTAATCTTTGAATCAAATAGAAAAGTATAGAGACTAGAGAGATTGACAACACTGGATACTATGTTTCGAAGTGGAATCAAACACAAGCAACTCTATGGCAATACGGCTAAGCAATTTCTCACAACTGGTCTATAAGTTTACAATAAATTAAACAAGATGAAAAACCCATATCTCAAAATAGAGAAAAAGATAGATGAAAAAGGAAAATATACCTGAGAGTCTTGAGACCAAGAAGATGATCCGTGAGCATGAGAAGGCTTAACGACTTAACCCATGGTGGAAAGTGAGGTGAAGTCGTCAGTGTGGTGATGAGGCGGCGACGGCAACAGCTAGGGTTTGGATTGTGGAGGGTATGGAGTGAAGGGTTGAGACTTGAGATTATAGAGACTTGAGATTGAGAGTAGAGAGAACGGAGATTGAGATTGAGAGTGAGATTTTGATTTTGATTTATGAGAGAGTGAGATATTGAGAATAGGTCTAAAATGGGATTGAAGACTGATACTTGCGTGTGGAATAGTGTCTAAGATGGGATTTCCATTTCAATTTTAGCCGTTTTGAGCTTCGGTGTTTTGGGTGATTTGATTTTTGCTTTTGCATGGAAGACTCTAGATGCATGTGGTTATTAATTAGATAGTGCTTTAGTCTTATCATCCTCAGTCTCACATGCTCACCTCAAAAGAACTGAGATATATATATATATATATTTTTTTTTTTTCTTTACTCTAAAACTTTCAGGAAGGTTGGGTTATTCGGGTTTTTAAACCCTTAACCCTTAGCCTGAACCAAATATTCGGGTTTTCTTAGAGAAGGACCTGAACTCGACTGATCATGGGCTTTGGGTTGACCTGCTGGTCTTCGGGTTGGTCGGGTCCTAGACCTATTGGATAGCCCTACATATAGCATTTGTTTCATGGTTGATAATAGCTTAAAAGTACAATATTATTTTAATTTTGGTAGGCATTATCATATCTATTTTGTATTTATTCCCACACTTACATGTAAATATGAGAGTTTGTAAGTTTCTCTAAAATATACTCATTACATGTATTTTTCTATTGTAAGAGATTAAAATTAATGAGCCAAGTATGCAGGCATGAAGCCAAGAGAATCCAAGGGTGAAGATCAATTGAGAAGTGTTTTTTGAAAAATTTAATGAGTTAAAGATGTGTGGAAACATAAAAGGAAAGAGAGAAATTCGTTTGAGCCAAAGATGGAAAAATCCTGGCATGGAATTATTCTAACCAATTTTGGTATTTTGGCCATATCTTCTTACTCTGATATCAGATTGAGTTAGAATATTGCGGCCACAGAAAGATGACTTAAATATCTAAAACTTTTTAGTTTACCAAAACTTTCGAATCTACCGTTTTCAAGGCCAAAATTGACTTAGAAGTTAACGTATTGTTGAAAAATGGGGATTTAGGGTTTTGAATGTTATAAATACTAAAAGGATATAAGGGCAGCCACGTTTTGTTGGAAAACCTTATTTTTATCAATTTTTGAGAGTTTTAATTTTCTATAGAAGCTTATTAAGAACCTAAGTTAGGGTTAAGGGGGAATCTCCAATGTTGTAAGTTGTTTACTATTCAATCCAAGCATGTGTTTCATGTTTTGATTATTGAAATCAATTGTTCTCTTTTCATAATTGTTTTGTTAGATTGATGTTTAATTTCTAATTCTTTCATGACTCTATTCTTGAATCTTCTTATTGTTAGAATAGGGTTTTATATACTCTCTAGTAAAGCTTGGTAATCTTGTTAGATATTACTTTTTTCATAGTATTGCCTCTAGGGTATGCAATGTTCTTGGATTTTTCTAGCAAAGTTATTATTTTATAGACTAAATTGTTGGAATAATTGATGAATATAATCAACCAAAGAGAGTTCTATTAATAAGGCTCATTTCAAAATCTTCTATTTGGATAGTTTATGTGTTTACTTACCCGATTGTGTTCTAAATTGGTTTGGTAGATGATGCTTAATAATATTAGTGGACAAAACCTAACGCCCTGGTGATTTTAGTTATTGAATTTTACCAAACTTTCTTTATCATGGTTTCAGTGATACTTTTATATATATTATTGGTGCTTTTTTCTTGTTTTCCTTTTCTTTGTGAAACGACAACTTTTGCTACACTACAATTTCCATTACAAAATTGGACGACATCAATGGTGAATATAGCTTTATCATTAAGCAAATACATTAATTGATTTTTTGTGTAAATATGATGCATAAATTTGATTTTCTTTTTACTTAATTCAAATGCATGCATGGCTTGCCATATTATTTCTTAGAAGGAAAATTTCATTATACCCCTAGTAATAACCCAACTCTTTAACAAATTCCAATTTTAAATTTGCTAAACTATTTATTTGAGTCTTTGGTTTGACATATCTAAAAAAACTAACAGTTTCCATTTCAAGTAGTAATCAGTTAGGTTTAAATCAACCTACCTATAAACTAGCAATTTCCATTTCTAAATGTGTGGAAATATAAAAGGAAAGAGATAAATTCGTTCAAACCAAAGCTGGAAAAAATCCTAGTATGGAAATATTTTGACCAATTTTGGTATTTCATTATTTTGGTCATATCACTTTACTTTAATGTTAGATTGATCCAATTCTTACGGCCACAGAAAGAGGACTTGAAGATTTAAATATTTGTAGTTTACCAAAACCTACTGTTTTCAAGGCCAAAACTGACTTGGAAGTTGACCCACTATTAAAAAAGGGGAATTGGCATTTTTATTTTCCTTTTTTGGAAGCATGTGTTTTGGGGTTTTGGAGGCTATAAATATTAAAATGATACAAGGCAGCCACTTTTTTTGCTATTGGTAAACCTTATTTTTGTCAATTCTTGAGAGTTTCTATTTTATATGGATGTCTAAAAACTTAAGCTAGGTTTAGGCATGAATCCCAATGTTGTAAGTTGTCCACTTACCAATCCAAACATGTTTTCCTTAGTTTGATTATTGAAGCCAATTGATCTCTTTTCATAAGTTTTGTTAGATTGATATTTAATTGCTAATTATTTCATAAGTCTATTCTTGAATGAATTTTCTTATTGTTAGAATAGGTTCTTGAGTTTTTTCTAGCAAAGTTATTATTTTCTATACAAAATCGTTGGAACAATTGATGAATATAATCATCTGAAGAGAGTTCTATTAATCAAGCTTATTTCTAAATCTTCCAATCAAATAGTTTATGTGTTTACTTACCTGAATGCATGCTAAAATTGGATTGGTAGTGGATACTTAACAATATTTGTGAACAAACCCTAATCTATCTATATATATCTAAAAGCTGAAGTGTAACATTTATTGTTGCTACGCTTCAGTTAAGTCACATTAACGTCCACGTTATTATTCTTATTTTTTTTTCCAATTTTTCTATAGTTTTTTTTTTTTTTTTTACATTAACTTATTTTTTAAATATTTATACTTTCTCTGACCTTTCTCCTCGTCTTACCTTTTCTTGCTAAACTATTTATTTGAGTCTTTGGTTTGACATATCTAAAAAAACTAACAGTTTCCATTTCAAGTAGTAATCAGTTAGGTTTAAATCAACCTACCTATAAACTAGCAATTTCCATTTCTAAATGTGTGGAAATATAAAAGGAAAGAGATAAATTCGTTCAAACCAAAGCTGGAAAAAATCCTAGTATGGAAATATTTTGACCAATTTTGGTATTTCATTATTTTGGTCATATCACTTTACTTTAATGTTAGATTGATCCAATTCTTACGGCCACAGAAAGAGGACTTGAAGATTTAAATATTTGTAGTTTACCAAAACCTACTGTTTTCAAGGCCAAAACCGACTTGGAAGTTGACCCACTATTAAAAAAGGGGAATTGGCATTTTTATTTTCCTTTTTTGGAAGCATGTGTTTTGGGGTTTTGGAGGCTATAAATATTAAAATGATACAAGGCAGCCACTTTTTTTGCTATTGGTAAACCTTATTTTTGTCAATTCTTGAGAGTTTCTATTTTATATGGATGTCTAAAAACTTAAGCTAGGTTTAGGCATGAATCCCAATGTTGTAAGTTGTCCACTTACCAATCCAAACATGTTTTCCTTAGTTTGATTATTGAAGCCAATTGATCTCTTTTCATAAGTTTTGTTAGATTGATATTTAATTGCTAATTATTTCATAAGTCTATTCTTGAATGAATTTTCTTATTGTTAGAATAGGTTCTTGAGTTTTTTCTAGCAAAGTTATTATTTTCTATACAAAATCGTTGGAACAATTGATGAATATAATCATCTGAAGAGAGTTCTATTAATCAAGCTTATTTCTAAATCTTCCAATCAAATAGTTTATGTGTTTACTTACCTGAATGCATGCTAAAATTGGATTGGTAGTGGATACTTAACAATATTTGTGAACAAACCCTAATCTATCTATATATATCTAAAAGCTGAAGTGTAACATTTATTGTTGCTACGCTTCAGTTAAGTCACATTAACGTCCACGTTATTATTCTTATTTTTTTTTCCAATTTTTCTATAGTTTTTTTTTTTTTTTTACATTAACTTATTTTTTAAATATTTATACTTTCTCTAACCTTTCTCCTCGTCTTACCTTTTCATTTCCCCACTAACCCTCTATTTTAATATCACTATTCATCTTTTCCTTCATCTTCCTTTATTTGTCTCTTCTTATTCACTCTCTCCCGCTATAAATTTGTCATCCTCTCTTCCATTCTTTACATAGTTTTCCCTCATAAAAAGGCAATCTCTCTCTCTCTTTCTCAATATTTTTGTGGATTTTTATTTTTCTTGCATCTCTGCTTTAGGTTGATAAATTTTTGTGTATATATTTTAGAACTATAATTTAGGTTGATATGATTTAGTTTTGTGTTTTAAGTTATTATTATTATTTTGTTCTCTTTGATTGTTAAATTTTATCCGATTACATTATAAAGAATTAAAGATAGTAGACAAGAATATAGTATTATTCTATTACATAGCATGATTTGGATAATTTAGTATTTATTGTTATATCTTTTAATTTTACTTATTAATTTTTTTTTCTCATCTTATTTTATTCAATATTGAAATTCATCCACATCCTCCTTATCATTAAATTATTTATATTTTCTCTCTTTTTTTGTTTTAAAAAATAAAAAAAATGTAATATTTTACTTAAATTCAAATTAAAAAAAATTGTCCTCATCAAATTGTACTTATTTTCTTAACATTTACACTTTCTCCAACCTTTTTCCTTCTCTTTACATTTTCATCTCTCCAAATCCCCTACCTTAATATCACTCTTCCTCTTTTCCTTTGTCTTCCTTTATTTTGTTTCTTTTTATTATCATCCTCTTAGTATAAATTTTTCGTTCACTCTTCCATTATTTGAATAATTCTCTCTCACAAAAAATGGTTATTTCCCTCTCTTTCTCCCTTAATTTTTTGGTGAATTTTTATTTTTCTTGCATCTTTATTTTAGCTTGATAAAGTTTTGTGTTCTTTAGAACTCTATTTTGGAGTCTTTTGGCTAAATATTGTTGAATTTGGAGTTTTTTTACGTTATGGGCATTGTTCCAACTTAATTAGGGAATCGAGGAGAGAAAGTGAATTTCGGCAACACCGTTGCCGAAATTCCAACAAAAGTATGAGAGAGAAAGAGAAAAAGTAGGAGAGAGAAAATTTGGAGTTTCGGCAATGGCATTACCGAAATTCTTGTTGCCCAAAAAACTAACTGAAACTAATTGTGGCAATGGCATTGCTGAAATAGGGGAAAAAAATTTTTTGTGGCAATTGTGGCAATGCCATTGCTGAAAATGGGAGGGGGAAAAAAAGTGGTTGCCGAAATTTGGGAGGAATTAAAAAAAAAAAGTGTTACGAACACAATATTTTCACAATAAATCACATGTGATTAGTTGTTATTAGTTCAAATTTGAATTTAACACTGAGATTACTTTTTTAATCCAACAATAACAATTAGTAACAACCTGCCACTTAGAATTTGTTGTAAAATTGTGTGCACTTATCATTTCTCAAAAAAAAAAAAAAAGTGTAATGAATTTGTGGCAATGGCATTTCCGAAATAGGGAAAAAAAATTTGTGGCAATTGTGGCAATGCCATTGCCGAAAATGGGAGGAAAAAAAATGTTGTAATTGGTAGTCACCACTATAACTACGCAATCCATGTACTGGATGAAAATCCTTTACTTGACTGAACAGGCAGTTAAAAGAAAGTAAAACCATTATCTCTAAGAGGTTAGAATTGACCATTTATTAAAAAGTTAAGGACAAAATGTGATATAAACTAAACTGAACAAAAGCCTCCACTTTTAAAAGAAAAAAAATTTGTGGAAATTGTGGCAATGACATTATTGAAAATGGGAGGGAAAAAAAATGTTGTAATTGGTTTGTGGCAATGGCATTGCCACAAATTTTTTTTTCCCCTATTTCGGCAATGCCATTGCCTCAAATCCATTACACCTTTTTTTTTTTGGAGAAATAATAAGTGCACACAATTTTTACAACAAATTCTAAGTGGCAAGTTGTTATTGATTGTTATTATTGGATTAAAAAGTAATCTTAGTGTTAAATTCAAATTTGAACTAATAATAACTAATTACCTTTTTTCTTCCCTATTTCGGCAATGCCATTGCCACAAATCCATGACACCTTTTTTTTTTTTTTTTTTGAGAAATGATACGTGTACACAATTTTCACAACATTTTTACAACAAATTTTAAGTGGTAGGTTGTTACTGATTGTTATTTTTGGATTTAAAAAGTAATCTCAGTGTTAAATTTAAATTTGAACTAATAACAACTAATCACATGTGATTTGTTGTGAAAATATTGTAAAAATATTGTTTATGTAGCACTTTTTTTTTTTTTTAATTCCTCCCGGATTTTGGAAACCACTTTTTTTTCCCCCCTCCCATTTTCTGCAATGGCATTGCCACAATTGCCACAAAAATTTTTTTCCCCTATTTCGGCAATGCCATTGCCGAAATTCCAAATTTTCTCTCTCCTACTTTTTCTCTTTCTCTCTCATACTTTTGTTGAAATTTCGGCAACGGTGTTGCCGAAATTCACTCTCTCTCCTCAATCCCCTAATTAAGTTGGAACAATGCCCATAACGCAAAAAAAACTCCAAATTCAGCAATATTTAGCCAAAAGACTATATTTTGGGTTGATGCGATTTAGTTTTGAGTTTTAATTTTTTTTTTTGTTCACTTTGATTATTAAATATTATCCTATTGCATTATAAAGAATTAAAAATAGTATATAAGAATATAATATTATTATATTACGTGGAATGATTTGGACAAGGTAGTATTTATTGTTATATATTTTATTTTTACTTTTTTTTAATCATATTATTTTATTCAACATTTAAATTCAGCCACATCCCCCACATATATTATTAAATTATTTATATTTCCTCTCATTTTTTATTTTAAAAAATTAAATATATAATATTTTGCTTAAATTCAACAAATAAAATTGTCCTCATAAAGTGGAGTAATGCTAGAAAAACACTCATTTTTACTGCCAATGCATCAAAAGAAAAATGGAATACAAAACAAATGTCAATTTAGAAACACTAAATTAAAAAAAAACTAATAATGCATATTTAATATCATAGAATCATCATCAAATTTGGGAAAACGATAGGTTGCTGAGAGAGAGAGAGAGAGAGAGAGAGAGAGATGGTTAAAAAAAAAAATACAAAGTAATAAAGAGTAGATAAAGAAAAAAAAAAAACAAACGTCAATTAGTAACCATTAATTGGAAAACAAAGAGGTTGTAAGGAGAAGTAAAAAATAAAATAGAGATGACCATACAGAGAACATTAAAAACTTTACAGTGTAGTAAAATAAACCATTAAATTCACTTAAAGAATTAAATCAATAATCAAAAGTTAAATACAATCATAGTACTAAATTTAAACTTAAAACTAATCAAACTCTAACTATTAAAACCATATTTCTAATCATAACTAAAATAGAGATGTTCTTTGGTAATAGTAAAAATTACATAAGAAATAACGTTAGAAAATTTTAAAATCCTTTTTTTTTTTTTTACATTTCATTTAACCTTATTATAATATATATAATTTTCATACACTATTACTTTTGAAAATCTAATAAACAATGTTGCCTCTCATTAACATCTTTCTTATCCAAATCATCAGTTAGCAAATATATGATAATGGTAAGAAGCGTTACAAATGATATTATTAAAAAAATTAATTAGCCACAATTATTATGGAGTAGTAGTTTATAGTTTGATGCATTCAAAGAAGTAGAATATATAGAGTTTATTTAAAGGTAATTGTAAAGGTTCACATTATATATATATATATATATATATTATAAATAAGGTTAAATGAAATGTAAAAAAAGTTATGACTTGTTTGGAAGTTTAGAGAGGGAGGAGAGTAGAGGGGAGTAGAGGGAAGGGGAGTAGTGGGGAGGAGAGCAGAGGAGAATGATTTACCTTCACCTTATTTGGATGTTTTTAAAATTAGTAAGGGGGAATGGAGTAATTAGCCCTTCTCCTTGTGTAATTTTGTTAATATAATAAGGGTAAATTAGGTAATTTACTTGGTCAATAGTTTATGTACTCTACTCCCCCTCCAAATCTCTCCAATTTGGGGGAATTAAAATTGGGGGGGCTAGAGGGAGTCCAAACCCTTCCAAACTCCTCCAAACCCCTCCCTCTCATTCTTTAAAAAACTTCCAAACAAGGTAATTGCATTACTCTCTCTCCCTCTACTCTACTCCCCCTCCTTTTTTAAACATCCAAACATGCCATTATTTTTTTTGTACTAGTTATATTTATTTGTGTAAAAAAGATTCACATTGTATATTGAATATTACCAAACTTTATTTGTGCTAGTTTCAGTCATATTTTTCTATATATTATTGGTGCTTTAGACATGTTCTTCTTTTCCTTTTCTCGATGGAATGATAACCTTAGGCCTTAGCTACGTACACTATAATTTTCGTTTCAAAATTCGACGACATCATTGAGATTTAGAAACAACAATTCAGGATGGACAATGGTTATGGGAACATGTATAACTCATTTTAAGCCGTGGTCGTGGTTGTAATTGTTGTCATCATTATAAGTGGATGGCAAAGCACCTTAATTGTCTCAACTGACAAAGAAGGCTATGAGGCTTTGCTATTTTACATCTAGCCCCGACTCCCCCCTAGAAGTTAATATTGGATGGTAAATCCTAAACATCCTTGAATATAAAGCTATCAAAGCCAAATTCAGATAGAAGCACACAAATGGAAACTAGGAAGAAAATAATCCACGACTATCGAATTATATAATTTTAATCACAAATTTAATCAGACGAGGACATGATTATAATTTTTATGATGAATGATCTCAATATTCAACAAGGTTTCAGAATGCATGAATCTTCTAATCATCCTTGCCCCATCAATGTAACTGATAAAGGGAAGAGAAAACAGAAGACATAAATGAACCATGGACACTAATTTCACTATCATCTAATGATCTGAAGAACATGGAAAAGAAAGTACAACAAACAGCAGAAAACAGAAGCTGTATTCAGAAATCCAAATCCGCCAGTAGACAAATATTTGGCTGGAGATTCCTTGACCATTGCTTCAATTGATTCCTCCTGGTTCACCTAGTAGTTAGACAAACTGACCTTACGTATGACACAATAAGAACTGTATCTGAATCCCCATGTAGGAGTTATAGATTCTGCCATGTAAACTAATCAATAAGAAGAAAGGAATTGTAAAGCTACATCCCCTTCCAAAAAAAAAAAGTACTGCATTTTTTAACACAACATATAGTGTTTGAAACTATGCAACTATACTGAACAGATATACAAGCCTGTGACAGAGTTAAATAACTCAGTGTCCTTAAGATCAGATTGAGCAACAAGAGAAGCATGGGAACCATCTGTTTTGAGCATCTGGGGGAGCTTTAGATGTCTCAGCTGCACTCGATGTTTCTTTGGGAGTTTGTGGCTGTGATCCTGACTCTTGGCATTTCCCATGTGGGCCTACCTTCGGAGAACAACCTTTATCCACATCCCCTGACAATCTTCATATAAGAAGAAGAATTCAGCTATTAATTCAAGAAGCAAGATGGATTCACAATCTTAAAGACCCAAAAAAGCTTATAAATTTACCAAAAGTAACATGTCAGGTAGTTTTAACATAAGCAAAGCACCCATGTAATTATTTATGCATAAAACTGTTAGATTTTTGTGTGTGTGTGTGGCTAATTTAGGCTGAGAATTGAGAGAGACGTAGCTTACATTGGAAAAGCAAAAGATTTTGTACCCTGATCTGAACGATGAGAGAGTCTAGGTGAATGAGATGCGTCCTCAACAAGAGACCGAATATCTTTACTAGAATGTGCCTCATTTTCCTTTATAATCTCCCTCATTGTTTTTGCAGCTTTTGTTTCAGTAACTCCTGAAACCTCATCCAAAGTAGCCTTTTTTGGGCTGTTTTCAGTTGATTTATTGGTTGGAGAATGGTTATTTGAGATGTCCATTAACGGACCAGTCATGACTAATTCACCAGATTTAACAAGCCAGTTGAATTGTTCTTTTGTGAAACTCATGTTCCCCGTGTGAATGCTAAACAAAGATTCATTGGAAGTGGTACTCCATTCCATTGGAACTGTAGATTTAGTTCTAGCAAACACATAAGATGGAATCCTGTATTGAGAGGAAGCAGGATCACCAGGTCGCTCCATTACCTGCACTGGAAGAAATTGTGTTGATGGCTTATTGGTGAAGCCCAATTCAGTGCTTCGGCCAGGCACTACTTGTGCAGTTGGCTGCCCTGCCGATCCATGACTAGATTGTTCGTGATTAGGCATAGAGCTAGCTGGAATATCCTTGTTGCTATGATTTGAAGCTAATTGAGTGTCCTTGGAACAGCTCGGGGGACCTACAGTGCCTGCAGGGGACTTACTAGTTGCTTTTGCACTAATTTCGAAGGGATCTTCAGTTGATAATTCGGAGGATGAGGATGACATTGATAATGATAATGATAATAAGGGCTCTAGCTGTTTGGTCGGGGTTGAGAGATCAGCTTCACCAATGGCGGTACCAGGATGCATCCCCAGATCACTGTTTGTACTACTCCCATTTTCTAGTTCCATAACCAATATTGCCTGATTTGATTCGGTCTCCAAAGGCCTGATCTCATTGTCCTCATCAAATTTTGGGAGGCTAGTAGCATCTTCAGGGGATTTTCTGGTTACATCCATTCCCAATTGGAAGGAATCTAGAGAGGGAGATTCAGATGCAGATGATGATGATGATGAGCGACTTAAGCTTTTTCTAGGAAAGGAATCTGCTTCACCAAGGGATCTAGCTGAACTTGGCATCAAATCACTGTCAACTTTGCTCCAATGCCCAGGTTCCACAGCTAATAATGTTTGTCTTGAGTCTAGTTCCAAAGGTCCTATGCCATTGTTCTGAATGAGTTCTACAGGAAACATACTGACTGCATTTGCATCTAGTTCCAAGAGGTCATCCAATGAAGTTTCAGAAGCAAAAGATGATGATGATGAGTAGACTAACGCTTTGCCAGGGATAGAATGATCACCTTCATGGAAAATGGAGGTAGGTTGCATCCCCGAATCTCTAATAGTTCCACCTTCATGTCCAGATTTCATGATATAAAATGTCTGATTAATTGATTCAGGCTTCAAAGGTCCTCAATCATCCAAAATCACTGGAGCTAGTGCTATTAAAATAATAGGAAAAAGAGGTGATGAAAAAGTTGCACATTTACAATTCAAATTTATACAGATTAATAAAGTAAACTACTAAATTGGTAAATTTTTTGATAAGTAATAAACCAAGGACTGCCTGAAATTTTTTGCAATCAACAAAGACCCAACAAGAAGCATGTAGATAAAATTATTCTCCCACATGGCACATAGATAACAAACACATATCCATACATATTCATAAATGCATGATGCACATATTCCTATCTGACTTGCATTCACATAGGTATGTGCAGATAAAATGGTGGGATTCTTCTCATTTTCCCCACAAATTGTTTCATGTTTCGCATTACCTTGATGTTTCATGTTGTCAACAGAATTTTGTTTTGGGTGTGGAACCATGACACAGTTATTGTGTTATCCAAAATTGATCATAATGGATTACAGGTTCTCTCTGCCCACATTAAAGCCTCAGCCTAATGTCTCTCACTTTGCATACAATTGAAAAATTGCAGGGTCTCGGAATAAATTTATTACATATTTTTGGAAGTAAACACAAGTCTCTGATCTCATAAAAGTGAAAGAGTTCACATGTTTTTTTGATTTATTAAAACCGACATATGAATAAACTTCAAGCTATTGCTTATATATACAGATTTCACAATATGAGTATTCCAAGAATATTACAAGTCTCAAGTAAATTTAATGTAACTAAACATTAAAAAAAACAATCAACATGATGCTTCATTGACATGTAAGGTATCATAGAAAGAAAGAATGAATTGAAATAGAGTTACACACATGTTTTAGTGGAAGAACTTAGCAAGAAGCCTCAAAGTTCCAAAGAGACTGCTGGTTCCAGCCAACTAGCCCAGATGGCTTGGTTATCAGCAGCCCCGTTGTTAATCTTCTGGCTAATCTTTGAAGGGTAAGAGGTGAAACTTAAGAAAATGAAAATTGCAGAGAGAGAGAGAGAGAGAGAGTTTGGGAAGATGGAGGGAGATGAAACAAAGAGATTGGAATGAATGGCGTTGCATGGATATAGGTGTTTGTTTGTCTATGTAGTTTCCTTAAAATAACGGTTTGTTTGTTTGTTTGCGGCGCCTATTCACTTAACTAACTTTTGTAACTAACTTTTGCAAGAAATCTTAGGTGTAACCGTTATTAGTGGATAAAAAAGTAATGTCAATAATGGTCAATATTAAAATTAGTAAAACTTGTCATCCAATACCCCTAGTGAAAATATTATACACGTTTTCATCAGCATGGTTTATGCGGTGACAGGTTGTACTATAGTTGTAAGTGAGGGCTAAGAGCAAATTCGGTAAAGAAAATGCAACACCAACAAACTATTTTACAAAAATAATAAGTAAAAAAGTGACGTCAGTAGTGAGCTCATATAATTTATGCGGTAACAAATTGTGCTATAGTTGTAAGTGAGGGTTAAGAGCAAATCCGTTAAAGAAAATACTACAGCAACTAACTATTTTACAAAATAAGAAAGTGAAAAAGTAACGTCAGTAGTGAGCTTATATAATTTATGCGGTAACAAATTGTGCTATAGTTGTAAGTGAGGGTTAAGAGCAAATCCGTTAAAGAAAATACTGCATCAACTAACTATTTTACAAAATAAGAAAGTGAAAAAGTAACGTTAGTAGTAGGCCTATATGAGAACTAATAAGAATTTATTATAATAATATTTTGTAAAAATGTTATAAAATAGTTTGTTCGTGTAAAGTTATTCATTGGGTAGAGTGCTACTCATTTGAGATCCCAATATTGGATTTGGTTGGGAAATAAAGGCAAACAAAACTATTGTGTGAGTCATGAGTGAAATCCAAATTACCAAATAATTTGTGCAATCATTTTTCATTTTATAGAGCACAAATAATTTGTGGTGCCCTTTTACTTTTTTTTTTTTAATTTTTTTTTTTTATTTTTAACAGAAATGAAAAGCCCAATATTGCAAGCGCAAATTATATCGGGCCTATTTTGTTCATGTACAGGTTAAAAGGTTTTTTTTTTTCTTTTTTTGGGAGAATCAACAGGTTAAAAGTTTAAAACTCAGCGTTTGGAGAAATACTGAACTATATATAGCACAGGTTAAAAAACCCATCATTTGTACGGTAATAAATTGGGGTGTGAGAGAGAGGGAAACAACAGTTCATAAATGGGGTTTTTCTTTGATTTTGAATTGGTGGGGTAAGCTCTCTGCTTTCTTTAAGGTTAGCCTCCCACCTCTTCAATTAGTTGTGTTTTTGTTTTTTAAGAATTCAGTTACTCTGATAATTACTATGATTAAACCTGTTGATTGTTCAATAAAATATTTCTCTACTTATAAAAAAAAAAAAAAAAAAACTAACAGTTCTATTGCTAGTTGTTATTTATTGTTTGTAGTTTTAAGTTTCCATTCCAAACTCCATAGTCTTGAAAATTGGAATGAGTTCCAGAACTCTGAAATTGAGAGTTGCAATTAACTTTGAATATAAGTGCATGCTCTATTTTCTGCAATGAAGGACAAGAGATAGAATGTTATTCTAGTATCTCATTTGTTTGTAAATTTCTTTTAGTGTTAATCTTTAGGCTTTGTCTTATTATAAATGTACTTTCAAAGCTGTTTGGGATTTCATATCTGGGTCAGCAAAGCCTAGGATCCAACCCTGGTAGTTTGTCTGTATATATATGATAATTTGATACTCACAACAATGGGTAGGGAAGATTTGAACCCTGAGCGTCTCCATTGGAAACTCCATGAGGTGTATGTTGAGGTGCACACACGCGCATATTCAGTGTGCCTTGAACCCACCCTCCAGTGTGTTCTTACAGAGGATGGAGGTGCCATTTGAGCTAGAGATCATTATTGTCTATAGAAAGTTTATGTCATCCTTTTGCGTCTATAGGTGTAAATGAAAAGAGGTGTGGTGCTTAGTCTCATCCCATTGCCGTACCCGTATGTCTTTAAGGTGTGATTCTAACACATAACCCGGATTTTAGGCCGTAATACATATTAAATATAATTTTATATCATGAAGGATGAAGGTCTTCCTTGTTGTCCTTATCATAATGATTAGCTTTTAGAAGAAGAACCCATGTTCCATCATTATTCAAGCTTTAGATTCTCTGTTTTCTTTTTGTCTTGTTGGGTGCTTAGGCATTTCTAATTGATACACATTTTATCCTTCTAATTTGCTTCCTGGTAATGATACTGTTTTCAGAAACTAATTTTCATCTAGACTTATCAGTAGATGACAGTACCATGTGCATGTTATGTCATTCTATCCACTCATAATAACTGTTTCCAAAAACGTTCAATGATGTGATATCTCTTTTTGTGGGTCAACATCATAATTGAGTCTTGACAGCCTTTACATCTTCTGTATTGTGCCTTTTTGAAGGTCTACCTTAATTGTGAACTCTACTCCATGTCTTTGGTTAACTTTATGGTCATGCTGGAAGTGCTATGGCTATGGAGTCTGTACTTTTTGGATGGTGAGGATAAGCACCCATTGCATGGTCTCAGTTTCTATTGGGTTGCATTAACAAGGTCCACATTTGAGTACTTAAAAATTCAACCAAAATTTTGAATATTGAACTCTGTTTGTAAATTGCAAGTTACATCTTCTCTATTTTTGGAAGATAGTTAAGTAGATGATAGGATTTGTAGAGGCTCATCATATCCCAGTGCCCACACCCCCCCCCCCTGCGGGGGGGTGGGGTGGTGGTGGCTTGTTGTTGTGGCTGTGTTATATTTCTAGTTTTGGGGTAAGGCATGCTACAACAACGGGGCTTTATATATCTCATATTTTATTTGCTGACTAGAGGCGAGTCTAGAGGGCTCTTCTTTAGAATGGTTTCCTACATTATCAGACATATATGTCACAGAATAGTGTTGACTTTATTTGAAGTTGTTACAGGGTTGAAAGAAAATCTAGACAAGAGTGAAGTGGTCCCAATAGACAATGTAGTTTTCCTGGCAGAGCTAGCAGACATTCTATGTTGTAAAATTGGGGTTTGCCGATGATCCATTTGGGGATACATTTTGGCACCTCCTAGAAGGTAGAATCTGCGTGGAATCCTATTTTAGAGAAGATGGAGCGTCGATTGTTTGGCTGGAAGAAGCCTTATTTTTCTAGAGGTGGGAGGCTAACGCTGTTAAAAAATATGCTCTCGAGTTTACCAACATATTATTTCTCTCTAACCCATATGCAATTAAGTCACCTAACAAGTTCATGAAGCAGACCAAGAAGACGAGTTTGTGAAGCAGACCGAGAACAAAAGCAAAGTCAAGTTAAAACAAGCTTACTTTTACTTCTTTGTGCTGCAACTCCCCATTAAAAGCCTTGATAATTGATGGTAGAGATTTCTCTCTAGGGGAACCTCTTTGTCCTAAAAAAAAAAAATAGTGTTCAACTTGATTCATTATCACTGATTTAACTTTCCTGTCTAAGAACAAAGTAGAATGAGAAAAGGAGATAAGTGACAGCACCGCAAAACATACACCTTATAATTTAGACTTAACTGAAGACATAATTTCATAATGCTTAATCTCCATACTTGCAAGCATAGCAAGAAACAAGTCTCATATTATATACTTACCAAAAAAATAAAAGATATAAGTCACAACTCACACGTCATCCTATTTCTCTTCTTTTCATCAGTGATTCTCCTAACAGTGATTATGAAATAGAAAATGAAACAAAAAAGAAAAAGAAGTAATCAAAGCTCAGAAGAAAGTAAACTAAGACAAGTCTATATCAAATTGTTTGGGCATTTTGAAATGTGCATTTCCTGGTGATTTAGAACTATTTGTGCAACAAATCTAAGTTTAACTCAAGAAAACAAAACAGGTTTTGCAACACGGTTTACTTCAGTTTCTCCTTATGTTGGCTGTTGCTCTATTGCTACCGACAATTTGTGTGTCATTGAGCCTGTTTACCATCAGCTTCAGCTTTTAGCTTTTAATTTTTATGTATAGCTTTTTAAAACCTCACTTTTTCCCACCTTTTCTCACTTTTCAAATTTTTTTAAAGTACAAGTATATTTTAGCACACTTTCAGCAAAAAGCTAAATAAGCTATTCCCAAACGGACACTATATATATATTTCAACTATGCTCTACCAAGTTTTACTCTGAACCATTTGGGTTGAGTAAACTTTTAGACTGAATTAAATTCTTTAACAATTTTAATGGAGCTATTCATTGACCAGAAATAGCTATTTAAAAAACACACAAAAGAAGGTGCAAAGGGAAGTGATACGAATAGAAATATATGACAAAGCCAGTAGCAAGTCAACATGCTATGTAAATCAGCAATATGAACAATACTTGTATAGATCTACAAGGCCTTTCACACCAGATTAATGATCCAAAACCTCCACTATACCCACAAATAAATCAAGCATCCTCAAACACATATCATCAAAGCAAACATTACAATTTTTTATTTTTTATCTAGTATAAGGATATCAACAGATTAGTTTAAAATCCAAATTCATTCCAATAAAATCATATCCAAAACATACTAAAATATTTGATGGTTAAGATCAATTATAAAACCCAAAACTTATTGTAAACCAAGCAAACTCATTTTTTTAGTATAGGGGTTCCTAAAAGCATAATTTACCTCTAGATATTTCCTAAGTTGCATTCCAGACACTTGATTCTCTTTCTCTTTAAAAGATTTGCAAAGATGGGACAACTATGGGTGTCAGCCAACGTTCTACACAGTAACCACTGAACACACCGTTGCTAATTAGTACTTGACGCCAAGATTATTCATTTAGAATAAAATTTGAAACCCTAACGCTGGGTTCATACCAAAATATTACAATAAAATAACATCAATCCATCATATGAAAAACACCCAACAACACCATGAAAAAGATTGACAATAACATCAGGATCAAATTCGTAGTAAATTGCATAAGAAAAAAAAAGCAAAGTAAGTGAAGAGGTACCAATTGTAAGAATTAGAACAAAACTATTTGTGGCCAAAACTATTTGTACAAAATTTTGAAACCTGACTTGAGAAATAACCCAAAAGAGACAAAAGCAACCCCATAAAAACAGAAAAGAATGAGGAAAAAATAAATAAAAGATATATTCTTATATATGTGGCCATGACAATCACTGGGAAATGATGAAAAGGAACTTAGAACTCTAGAAATTAAATTATTTAACCTGAAAAAAAGCATTCTGAACAAAAATATCCTGATATCTCCAGTTGCATATGCTTCATTCTTATGCACCTGTTGATGAAGATACTTGGCACAATTTTATAAACACCCCTTACCTGAAAAGCTAATGGATTTACATGAGTACAAAGAACTCAATAACTATTACTCCACAAAGATAAGATATAAGTTTCAACAAGATCAGAACAGGTCCATGCTTTGTGCTAGAGAAATCTAACAGGATTACTCTTAGGATATAAAAAACATCCTTGGCAAAAAACTAACATGTAAAGAGCTATCTTCCTTAAACATGAAATTCAGAATCCATTCTGCAAGCCCCTACAACAAAATGTTGATTAAAAGCATGCACAAGGAAGAGAAATCCAAAGTTGGGTCTTCATTATGTTGGATCATAAATGATGTTCTTTTCCCTTTTTCAATTCAAAAGAGAGCATGAGTACATGCTGGTAGAGGAGGGGGGGGGGGGGGGGGGGGGTGTTGTGGGGGGGCGCTCTCCTCATTTTTCTTCAACATCCTACTTAATAACTTCATAACTAGAATAAAGAGCAATGGTGATAATGGGTTGCTTTGTTGTAGCCCAAGGAACTATTAAAAAAGCCCGAAGGGGAACTTTTTACCGAAATTGAGAAGCACAAAATAGATATGCAGGCTCAAATCCTACCCCTCCATCTCTCTCTAAACGCCATCCTTCCCAATGGGTAGAGTAAGACATCCCAGTTAATATGATCATAAGCTTTTTTGATATCCAGTCTGCAAATCACCCTTGGAATATGGCTCTTAATCTCACCGTCCAGACATTCATCAGCACAGCCATGGTATCTGCTTCCACAACCTTCCAACATTGTTGAAAGAACGCCATGGTAAAACCATTTGGACTTGAGACTGTCTCCCTTCAATTCGTTCCACACCTGAATAATCTTTTCCCATTCAAACTTTCTTTCAATTGATTATCATTCTCATCTATAACATTTAAATCTAATCCATCAACAAATGGTCTCCAGTCCTTTGATTCTTGGTATAATGACTTGTAGAATTGCACCACCTGATCTCCTCAACATAATAATTTCCATCTACCTCCATACCTCCAACATGGTTATTCTGTGTGAGTGAGCCAATCTAAGAAAGATTCTAGTGTTATCATCACCTTTCTTCAAGCTTTAGTGCGATGTGAGAAAACAGCAAGAATGTTCTAGCCTTTCGAACTTTGTTAATGCCTCTTACTCACAGCTATTGTTGTGTAAAAATACCATGACTAGTCATCCCACTTTACATTGTGAAAAAGTTTAATTCTTGGAACTTGCATCCCTTGAGTTACATTGGATCATAGTTTTTGACACAAGGTTGAGTTGCATGATACAATTGGACTAATGTTAGAGACTACTAAGCTATGAAGCAAAGATTTTTAATCTTGAAATCAATTGCTTGTTGAATACCATTGGAAAAGAAAATCTTTTTTTGATAAGTACCATTGGAAAAGATAATAAAACAACTCTAAACTTCTTCCCCCTCCCATTGGGCTAAAACTTTATTATATTTAGAAAGCTCTAAAACCTATAGTTTTCATTGTATTTAACAAGATATAAAATGCTTACATTGTTACTCCAATGGTGGTAGGGTGGCATCAAGAACATTGAAAGTATTGCCAAGCTTTCTTTTGATGAGAAGCTTCTTAGCTATCTAAGAGCATCCAGATTTGATATCTGTGGAGAATCATGACATAGATTCAATCTCTTTCCATTACCTACCAAAACAAAGGATATTCAGGAATTGAATATGTAGTTTCAAGTTGAGTAGAATGGAAGGCGTTTATTTTTTGAAACTAAATGAGGTACATCAAGGAAGACAAACAAATATATTTACTAGATTAATTTTATATATCCTTTGTTTTTGTCTTCCCTAAAATCTGGTCTCTTTTGTTCTGGATGGACTTTTTTGATACCCCATATCCACTAAATTCTTTAAACTTGTTTTTCTAGGCATTGTGTATATTTTGGAATTTTTTATAATGTTGATTCGGGATATATCATACGTCCTATTATAATTTGTATATTCTTTCATAAATAGAAAAATTAGTAACTCTTTGATTAATGGTGAATTTATAGGTTTTATTCAGCGAAGCGTTTTCACAAAAATAAATGATTTGAATCTTTATTTTGTATTACAAGTGGGTTCCATATGTGATGTTGAGAATTCCAATATTGAATATCACATTTTAGGTATTCAGAAAAAATTAATTAATTATATCACACCAGCTAATAAATATTGCATGTTAAATTATATTACTATCCAATATTAATATCACAATAATGTTACATATATAAAAAATTTCACTATTTTTTGCCATAACATTTGAGATTTTTTGTTGTTGTTGAGAATACTAAGTATTTTTTAACACACACACGGAAAAATGGGAGAAGATTTTTTAAAGAGAGAAGATTTTTTAAAGAAATTTACAGTGGTGTATATCACAACGTTTGAGATGATGGTTGTGATTAGTGTAATATCGTTTTTACATAAAACCACCACCGGTATCATTTTTATTGTATATCAATCAAAACTTGCCATCTTAGTAGTTGTAAAAAAAAATTCAATTTTAGGGGTGGGGTTGTGTATCCGTGATTTACTTTCCAGAGGTGGGTTCAAAAGGCCTTGTCTTAGTGAGGTTTAAATAAAATTACAGGTTAGAGTAGATTCGCACAGATCAACAATTGGGATACAATGGATGGTTTGGACATCTTTTCTTTCAAAATAAATCTAAGAAAAAATAAATTTATTTAAAATTTAGGAAATTAATAATAACTTACTTTAAAACTCAGTATTTCAAGCTATTGGGGTTATCTAAATATTGTGCATCTGTTAATATCTTGCACAAGCCACAAGTCTTTCTTTGAACAAACAATAGTCTTTCTAAGAAAATTATTATATCTTGCAAGGCTGGTGCATTCCATATGTGATTGTAATTGGTAGCACAAGATTCATATTTTAAAGTTCGTGAACAGATGATTTAAATTGCTTCTGCAACCATAAATCCAAAAAATAATAAGAACATAATTACTAATATTGATTACTGATCATTACATAATTTTTTTTTGATAAGTATGATCATTACTTACCATTTATTTAAAAAGTTAATACTAATTTTCACTGATGTTTAAATTAAGGAGAATAGATTTGGAAGTTTGTATATATTTAATGATCAAAATATTTCAATTTCAAATAAAATAATCTTCTTCAAAATATATGAAGAAAAATTATGGTGCCACACCATTGGCCACAACTTGCCCATGTGGCGAGTTGTGGTTGGTGGAAGGTGATGGTGGAAGGTGATTGTGCTAATGATGTGACACCAGAATCACTATATATGAAATACTCTAGCTAGGAACATCAGGTGGTTAGTGGTGCCGTGGTGGCTTCCACTCTCTATCACTACTCTCATTGACATCATGACATGCAAGGAGACTCTGAATCACTCTGACTTAATACCAATGTCATAACAAACAGTGGATTCTACAATACGTTCACTTAACGAAACAAAAAAAAAAAGTGTTCTATTTATGTTCCACGGTCATAGGATGTAAGCCACCTGTGAATTGTGATACCGCAATTTGCTATACTTAGTTACTTTTCCTTGAGTTCGTTTAGTATCTTCTGTTCTATTATAGATGTTTCACTTTAAATTCTACAAATTACTAAATGTTGGTCAAATCTTGTTACACACTCTCTTTACACACTTCGCACACACTCTTTGTGAAATTGTAAACGATGAGTGTATACCTGCGAGCGTGTGGTAATTATTACCTTGAATGGTATGTGTTAAAGCTTTTTTACTTTAAAACTTTGGTTGCTTTTTTAGATTAGAGGATAAAAAATGTGTGGCAAGCAATGTGTGACTTGGCCACTCCAATAGTGTGACACATGGTTGGAGTCCCACCACCCCACCCCGCATATCAAGTGAAACTGTAAAAGGGCTCTGTCTGATTCTAACAAAACAAAACAACAGTGGTTACATATATATATATATATATATGTATTTATTTATTTTTTTCATTTTTTTGGCTGAGTAAAAACAGCATTGGTTAGCATGTGCTAAAGCTAGATTACTAGACTAGAGGAAGCTTCATAATCATGAAAGCAGAGAAAAAAAACAGGGCCAGCTTGGAATACTTAAAAACAAGGTGAAAGGAAATGGAACAAGGGAGGAAGGAATGACACATCCCCACTTGTCCACCATACACGTATAGTGCTATTTCTTCTTCTTTAATCATAAATTAATGTATTAATTTAAGAGTTTAATTAACCCTACACTTGTATTTAAGTACCCATTAAAGATACTGTGTTAGCTGTTGGAAAGATTTTTTGCTTTGAAGTGTGGAGAATAATGATAACTTTATATGTGTTGGTGTATGTTTGTTGGTGTGGAGTGTGGACTTTTTATTTTTATTTTTATCTTTTTGGCCATGGGAAGAAAGAATATGAATATGTTGGTGAGGATTTCAGCTTTAATGAAAGTGACTGCTAAAGATTAAGAGTCCCCACAATCCTCTTATCCTTTTTAGATTAGAGCCCTATTGGTTGATTTCTTTTTAAGTATTTGACTACCATATTTTTCACCAATGAGTAATATGTGGGGTAGGTAGGTTAAAAAAAAAAAAACACTCTTTTATACCTTCTAAATAATATGTGGGGCAAGCATACCCTATTTTTTTTAGGGCTAGCATACCCTAAAACCTTGAATTTAGAGGTACATATATAGGTCAATTTGGTCACGATTCATCTTTGCTAATGGCCCGAATTATGGCGTAATTCAAGGGGTGTGGAAATCTAAGTACAAAAAGAAATACAAAAGCTTTTGAGTTGATTTCTTGTATACGTCACACATGACAACCATGTTGAGTTAGAAAATTATGGTTTAAGAGAGAGAGTGAAGGATTTAAGAATTGGAGAAATGAAACATGGAGAAATAGTAGAATATTATGTGTTTGTGTGTGCCATTAACAACACAAACAAACCTGACTTCAAAAAGTAGAGACCTTCTTGACAGTGATTACACACATCCCTATCCATGCAGCTTTATGGTTAGTAAGAATTGATGGTCCTTATGAGTGACCTATTTAGTTATACTTATTGTTTCTTTGGCTGTCTGTGTCCTATTCGTGCCTCGATTATTAGTGAGTGAAATGTAAAATAAAACGAAGAATAAACACACACACACTAGAGGGGGCCTAGCAACATCGGGGTTCATCATAGTCTTATGGTACACAGGGTCCTACTAGACTGCATCATGGTAAATTGATTGGCAGGTAGTCCCTTAATAAATTTTTGTCAAAGACTCAAAATCATTAATCCTTGTGCAATTAGTTGTCGGAAACATATACAATTTTGATAGTATACAATTTTGATAGTTTACAATTTTTATCATACCACAATGCTTTACATTTACTTTCGGAGAATGGCAATCAATGAGTAAAATAATGGTAAGCTTCTTTAGTGGAGTTAATTAATTATATTGATCTTGGGGCTCTGAAAAAGATTGTCAATTACAAGTTGAGTGGAGTGGTATAGGTTATATATTAGGTAACGATTGTATGCATGTTTCTAACATGGGTGTCACGTTTATGTGAGAGGAATGTCGTATTCATTTGTTATATAAAGTAATAAGTCTATTGAAACAAAGTTTTTGATGCTATGGATATTATGTATGAACCATTGAACCATTTAAACCTCTCCCAAAAATCCAAAAAATATAAAAAATAGTTGGTGGTAATTTATATAAATGGAACACTAAAGTTTTTAAAAAAGAAAAAAAAGAACACTAAAAAAAAAATTAAATTAAGAGTTGGTTGGCTTTATATTCATTATCTAAAAAGGAATGAAAATGAAAGTCTTTGTTTTTTTTTGAAATCTGAATGGAACTGAAAATCTATCTAGATGCTTTTGACACTTGACACATGTTAAGGAGGTTAGATGGTTTTGAATGTGATTAGATGCTTAAGGATTTTTTTTGTTTTGTTTTTTTTTTTTTTAAATTTTCCATCAATCAAAGGCGCAGCTTTGATTAGCTAAACATAATGTGAAATCTGAATCTCCAATAGCTGTTAAGCATCTAAAGCAGATCTAGTTGGATGATGGGAAACAAAGAGTGGAAGTGTCGGGATAAAGATGACACCCATTAATTAAAGCTTTTGATGTTAATTAATGTAATTTTATGCTAATTTATCAAAATAAAAAAAATTAAAATAAAACAAAACAACTCAAAAGCATAAGAGAGAATCCCTTCCATGCCATGCGCATCTTCTTCAGCTAACCTTTAGTTTACTTTTTCTTCATTAGAATAATCTCAAAGATTATGACAGGATTAACTTTAGCTGCCAGCTTAGTACCTTAGGAGAATCTCTCTCTGTCTCTCTCTCTCTCTCTTTGAGTTTCATCCTTATCCTTCCTTGATGCTATTGTCTTTACTTTAATCCAAGTTTACCTTAGGGAGCTTAAAGAATGTCACATGCTTAGCTTTTTTATTTTTTACTTAAAATAAAACTAACTTGAATTAGAATTTACTTACCCTTGAAGAGAACCTATATTTAATATTCACATTAGGATATTAAGAAAGCCAAAAGTTGTTACTTCTCCATTGGAAAATTTTCATATGGAAGGTACACTAAGAGTATGTTTGATTGAGGTAAAAACAGGGAGGATGAAAAATGTCATTTTTCACTGTTTGGTTGAGGAGAGAAAATAAGAGAAACATAAAATAGGGGGGAAAATTTTGAAAAATTTTCCCTCTGAACCCACTTTTTTCTCTCCCAATTTGGGAGGAAAATGAGGAGGGAAAAGTGCTAAAAGATGCACTTTACATTTTTTTTCTTGGGCATTAACATTGCCTTTTTTTTTTTTAAAAAAAAAAAAAAAAAAAAAAAAAAAAAAAAAAAAAAAACTTTTGATATTTTAGGGCTTTGGCATGATATTTTATTTTTACTTTTATTGGATGTATTTTTTTTGGAATATGTTTTTTATTTTTACAAAAAATTTCGGATGATTGCTCTCTTTTGTGTGGTTATTTGTCACTTTTTTCTTTTTTAATTTGGCATCATTCTTTAACAATGGTATATGAGTAAATTTATTTAAACTTTTTTTTTCATACCTCTACTTTTCCACTCCCAACTAAACAAAAAGGAGAGAAAATAAATTTTTTTCTATCCTCCTACTTTTCCATCCTCCCACAATTTTTCATCCTCCCACTTTTCTACCCCTCTAATCAAACGAACCCTAAGAATTTGAATTTTATAACATTCAATAAAAGAGTGTCACATCAACTTTTTACATAAAATTCGATACATCTTACTACATATAATAACATTTCAATAGACTCACAATTAAGTTGAATTTTTGAATAAATATTAAAATTAATTTTAGAGTAATTATGTCTATTATATAATATGTAATATGATAATGTGGCATATTAGAATTGAAAGAATAAAACTTAAGTTTTACGCTATATTTTTACATAATTTAATCTAAATTAGTAAAACTAACTAAAAGAAAAAGATCAATCAATTCCATAGTCCCTGCACCAATATCGATGGTCCTCTTGACTACTCTGACAACCTCATCTCCTCCAATTTCTCATGACAACTCCCTGGCTCTTTTGCCTGTCGGGTCCATATCTGACTAGCTAAAACCTTTTCAATGTGCCAATACCAAAAGACGACACCTATTCGGCCAAAGAGTTGCATTTCTCTTTCAGTCCTACCAGTTTTAATGAGCTTGAAATGCTGTAGGGTCTGGCAGATAGTGAAGATGAGAGTACTCCTATAAAGGACTCATAATGCATGTCAGATCCAGATACATTCACTGAATGTGGTCTAAATGAAAACCACCTACAACTAAGCAAATAATTCTACGTACAACATATTGGGACCATATTCCCCCAACAAGAACAAAATTAGGTTCTACATAGCTTCTTTTGAGATAAAGTTGTACATTTTTGCTAAACGTGATAGAGTTGTACATATAAAGAAAAATAAGATCATAACCCTTATAACAAAGTCAAGGAGTTTTGTGACTTTTGCCATTTCTTTTTTCAGCTTAACTATTTATGTGACACGAACTTGTACCATAATAAGTTCTAGTGACAGAGTCATAAGTTACCTTAGACCACGGAGGGCTAAAAAAAGATATGTGGTTGGGGGGAGGGGGGGGTCATGCATGTGGTCAGTGGTCACTATCATTGTCAGCATAAATCCCACTCTTGTATGGTGTGGGACCGTTCAAGCAATAATAGGACTTGATACTACTTGAATTCACAACTCATATACTCACAAGTGTAATGAATCATGAAAGTATAGTCTCTTATCCACTTAAATCCTAGTTTTGTACAGTATGAGACCGTTCGAGCAATAATAAAATTTACCACTACTCAAATCTATGACTCACAAATTCACAAGTGTAACGAGTCACAATCACTAAGCCACGCCTTGAGTGAGTGGATAAAGTAGGGTTAGAAATGCATGGCAATGGTAGACAAGACCAAGTATTTGTTACTAGTGAAGACGATGAAACCCTAGAGTTGTTATTGATGGGCAGGCGTGCAAGGCAGTGTTACACGTGGATGGATAGAATATGTGGTCCCTTTGAGATTATGAGGGGTGATGACACGCGTCCAATGGTTTTGGTTGCACCCCATGTGCATTGCCTTTCCATGGAAGCTGTCTTTATCACACTTTCTATAAGAACTTTTCTTGTCCACTCCATTGGACTTGTCTCCAAGTTTGAGCCATCAATTTAACACATTTCCCTTTCCCTTCATTGACGAAATTTGTTTTACTTTTTATCTTTTGCAGGATCATTCATTTTTATGAGGCCTATGAGTTCTATCCTATGTGTTTTAGGAAAGTAATTCATTTATTACTCCTATCCTATGTATAAAATAAGTATGTGATATAAATGAAATCATCTAAAAATCCTTTCTAACTTTACTTAATTTTCTTATTTTTGTTCAATTTTGTTGTGGGTTGGGGAGGCTTGAAACTTTTAATTATATAATTGCAGATGACAACCCTGTTTTGAATATCTGTATATATCTGATGCATGACTATTCTTATAAAAGTTACAGATAATGTTATATAAACAGAGTACTTTTACGTAAAGAATCATTCAACTTTCAATGAATCCTTTATAAGAAAATAAAAAACAATAAAAAAATGAAAATATTTCATACTTATTCTTTTGAGATTTCTTCTCATGCTTATTCTTAGTCCTTTAATATTTGATATATATTTTTAATCTTTATATATATATATATATATATAATACTTCTACAAAAAGAATCGTCCACTTCCAATAAATCCTTTAAAGAAAATAATTAACAATTAGAAAATGAGGGCATCTCTCACTTATTCCAAGTCCTTGATCTTTTTAATATTTGATATTTTTAACCTTTATACCAATATATATATATATATATATTTTAATGGTATGTCTAGCTAACGGTAAAATGTTTATGCCCCATTGATAGCTTTTGTACAATGTGGTGGCAGGCTGTGTTTTTGAGATGAATTAATTGAACCATAAGCTAGCATAACAAAATCTGGTCCCTACCTTGACAGGCTGACCCTGGCCGGGCCCGATTCGAAAGAAACATCTCAGAAGTGATTGGAAGACAAGAAATCATGAAGGAAAAAATTAATAATAATTTATTTTTTTCCTGGTTTATATCAAAGATTTTTTTTTTTTTTAATCCTTTAAGCTGCCATTGGTTCATTTCCACATATAGAAC
Organism: Quercus suber; assembly: GCF_002906115.3. Lineage (NCBI taxonomy): Eukaryota > Viridiplantae > Streptophyta > Magnoliopsida > Fagales > Fagaceae > Quercus > Quercus suber. The sequence goes on along the minus strand of NW_027069766.1, from coordinate 309,229 downwards.
CTTTTTCAGAGCAAAAGAAGTGCGTATGCCTTTGTTGTCCACTTACTTGAATATTCCGGGAAAGTTGGGTAAGCTATGTTGTCACCTACTTTGTGTATAGATTAGAAAGCGACTCATGTTGTTTTCATGTTTTATCATGAGCAGAAAATAAGGAAAGTTCTCTGCACTATATAGACTCTATATTGCACTTGTAATTAATCCCATTAGTAACTTAATAATTATATTAGAGAATAGTTAGATTTCGTATCTTCCTAGAATTAAATTTTTGGTAGGGATAAAAATTACATAGAACAATTTATATATAAATTGTACAAGATGGTATACGAATTAGTCATTTTTTTTGCATCATTCTGCAATTGATGATATCAAAGAATTGACCCCTTGTGCTCTATAGCTGCTTATCCATTCTTATAAATTTGTCTCATCATTTTCAAGCTACAAGTTCTACTTGTATAGGGGTGTCATTTATGTGGATGCATGAATCAATGTACATTTATATTGAATAATTTGAATCTACCTTTATTCCATACACCAAACTTTATATCACATAAATTCAATCACACACGTCAGTTGATAAGATTGTGTACTTAAGGCAAGCACAATCATATCAAAGATCATCACAACATAATTATCATACATAGCAAAATTGGAAAATTAGAATATATCACATAAGGTTAGGGTATCAATTACTCCACTTTNATTCCAAGTCCTTGATCTTTTTAATATTTTATATTTTTAACCTTTATACCAATATATATATATATATTATATTTAATGGTATGTCTAGCTAACGGTAAAATGTTTATGCCCCATTGATAGCTTTTGTACAATGTGGTGGCAGGCTGTGTTTTTGAGATGAATTAATTGAACCATAAGCTAGCATAACAAAATCTGGTCCCTACCTTGACAGGCTGACCCTGGCCGGGCCCGATTCGAAAGAAACATCTCAGAAGTGATTGGAAGACAAGAAATCATGAAGGAAAAAATTAATAATAATTTATTTTTTTCCTGGTTTATATCAAAGATTTTTTTTTTTTTTTAATCCTTTAAGCTGCCATTGGTTCATTTCCACATATAGAACCTTTTTCAGAGCAAAAGAAGTGCGTATGCCTTTGTTGTCCACTTACTTGAATATTCCGGGAAAGTTGGGTAAGCTATGTTGTCACCTACTTTGTGTATAGATTAGAAAGCGACTCATGTTGTTTTCATGTTTTATCATGAGCAGAAAATAAGGAAAGTTCTCTGCACTATATAGACTCTATATTGCACTTGTAATTAATCCCATTAGTAACTTAATAATTATATTAGAGAATAGTTAGATTTCGTATCTTCCTAGAATTAAATTTTTGGTAGGGATAAAAATTACATAGAACAATTTATATATAAATTGTACAAGATGGTATACGAATTAGTCATTTTTTTTGCATCATTCTGCAATTGATGATATCAAAGAATTGACCCCTTGTGCTCTATAGCTGCTTATCCATTCTTATAAATTTGTCTCATCATTTTCAAGCTACAAGTTCTACTTGTATAGGGGTGTCATTTATGTGGATGCATGAATCAATGTACATTTATATTGAATAATTTGAATCTACCTTTATTCCATACACCAAACTTTATATCACATAAATTCAATCACACACGTCAGTTGATAAGATTGTGTACTTAAGGCAAGCACAATCATATCAAAGATCATCACAACATAATTATCATACATAGCAAAATTGGAAAATTAGAATATATCACATAAGGTTAGGGTATCAATTACTCCACTTTTTTTTTTTTTTAAATACTAAAGAAGCTATAGCTTTGAAATGGTAAACAAAAAACGTCAACAATGACGACAATCGCACTTGCTTCAATATTTTGTTAAAAAGCAAAAAGCAAAGCTTGTTTTTCTGTTTGTTATTAAGTAATAATATTTCAAGGTAAAAGTTTTTCCATTTCACCCATCTCGAGCCACGCATGAGGGTATTGTGAAAGAGGGCATAATAACTAAGCTAAATGAGTATGGAGCTTGGGTAATAAACATAGAAAGATGAGAAATACCACCTAATTGGACAACAAAAGTGACTTTCATGTCCAAATCCACAGGCCAACTACCATTTTGTTTACTGACTTCGAGGTGGTCAGGTTTGGGATCCACACCCCATCCAAAAAATTTGCAAGTTAATTTGTGCGTGATTTGCTTGTAGTTCTAGATCACTTTTGATTACCACCACAATGACCCTCTTTTTCTTTGTTAATTACTTGATTAGGAAAGCCTAACCCAATCTTTTTTTGGTGTGGGTTACAACTTACAAAGTCTTAGACCCCTAGCTAGCCAGCTTAGGCCAATCCTCCAAGAACCAACATAGAGCAAACAATAGTCATGATTTGATTTAATACGAGTAATGATAGGAATATTACCAATTTTATTATATAATAAGAGATTTGGTTTAAATTAATTTAATTGATTATTTTTTTTGGTCTAATGATAAGAGCAATTATTATAGAGTGAATGCTATATATTGAAATTTATCGTATTTGTGAGTTCCAATTAGCTTAACTGGTAAAGTTTTTTATAGTTGTATAAGAGATTTGGATTCAATTCTCGCTTACACCAAAAATTGATTGGTATTTTGATCTAATAATAAAGAGCCGTCATTAAGAACAGACGTTATAGGTTGAAACTCTCTCTCTCTCTCTCTATATATATATATAGTATCTAGAATTCTATATGTTAATTTATAGGTGATTGAAGTTTATCAATCGCATTACATTAATTTATATGCTTAATTTATGTTCATAAATATCCAATAGCTTTAATATTTTTTTAATAAGCATGGCCATTAAAATTTTCACTGTTATCTCATCACCCTCCATAAGAGAAGCCATGGGTAAAAAAAAAACTCCATGTCCCCTCCTTCCACAACAAATGAGTTAGCATGGAAATACTAAAGAATCAAAACAAAAGGATAACACAGTGTGGACATTATTAAATTATGCTATTTTTTCTTTCTTTCTTTAGTTTACATTTTATTAATTAGGACACTATTCACGCTATAACATGATTCATATGTCATGCCATATTAGATTAGTCACTTGCCTATGTATAATAAGACAATACTATATGTTCCCATCAAAATAAAAAACAAAAGACAACACGATGTGTCACTATTTCCTCAAAATTTTATATATTTTAACACTATATTAATTATTAAATACTAAAACACAATGGCAATTTGGTAGTACTGCAGAAAAAAGAAAGACACTTTGGTAAAATAACTTTATCCAAACATAAAAGTGGGAAGATACACACCTTTCCTTATAAATTAGGCATGTTATCTGTCCTAAGGGATTCATCATTCAACTGAGAACAGTATTGGACTATTGGAGTCTGAGTGATAGAGAGAGAGAGAGAGAGCCATAGAGAGAAAAGTGAGCTAGTGAGCTAGAGATTGAGCAAGAGAGAAAGAAAGAAAGATCAAAGGGAATCAATTCATCATGAATCGTCAAGATCAAATGGTCCAATTCTCTCAATTGTACCCTGATGCATACACCCAAATAGTTACTCAACAAGGTTTGTATCCCAAAAGTACAAAAATATTTCGTTCTCTATACTATATCTTAAGATGGTTGAAAAGTATAAGGTGTTTGAGTTACCTTTTTTTGGATGTATTTTTTGGATGAGAATAAAGGCTTTCAAAATAAGACCTATAATCAAAACCTTTCAAAATCGTTTTTTTTTTTTTTTTCAATTGTACTCTTTTATTGCTAATTTGCATGCCACTTTTTATTTCTCTTTATTTCCAACAAAAAAAAAATAACTCTATTTTTTTCTCTTACTCAACTGAGATGTTCGGTTAAAATTTTCCCAACTATTGAATTATAAAAAAAATACGAAACTTCTAACATAGTGTAAGAGATTGCACCTTTCATGATTTTTGTAATTGACATGAACTTTTATTGTGGTCATGTATAGGTGAGTCAAAGCCAAGAAGGCGTCGAAAGAAGAACAAAGGAGGAGAAGCAAGTGAACTAGCAAAGAAGAGGAAGCTTAGCAATGAGCAAGTGAATCTTCTTGAGTATTACTTCTGTAATGAACATAAGCTGGAGTCCCAAAGAAAAGACAGACTTGCTTCTGAACTGGGTCTTGAACCACGCCAAGTTGCTGTGTGGTTCCAAAACCGAAGGGCTCGTTGGAAGAACCAGAAATTGGAGGAACAGTACTCAGGCTTGAAGAGAGAACACGAAACTGTTCTTATCGAGAAATGCCAGCTTGAATCTGAGGTAGTGTACATGTGCATATCCTTTTTTTGTTTATTAGTATTAAACAATTTGGTAACATGTTTGGTTTCTGTGAAAAGAAGGGAAAAGAGTGAGTTCAAAGTCATTTATTTTCAGTTTTCGAGTTAGTTTTGGTATGGAAAAACTTGCCCCTCTTGGTCAAATCATTCACAAGACCAGTTTGGATTTCTCACTCTATATCAATCTCCTGGGTTCAAAACAAGTTTGAACCATGGAGTTTGAACTTTGAAAACTTTGAAATCCAATATTTTTTACTCATTATTTCCCTTTGGCTTTGTTCTATATATCCAAACAAAGGCTAAGAAAAGAGAGATGTATCACCAATCTTGGACAAGGTTTTTAAAAAAACTTTTTTGTACTACTTTTTATTGTTTAAGCAAGTTAATATTTATGAATGACTTTGATGTACATAGTTTAATATTTTAATTCTTTACTAATGGAAGCAAATGAAAAATAAAAAATAAGAATCAAACTCACTAACTCAATTGCCATTTTGACTCTTCAATAAAAGGACAAGTGAACCACGGTATAAGAACGTGCATGAGCTCTGGGCTCGAAGAAAGCCATGCCACCATGGATGGGTAGGGCTGAAGAAAATTAATAAAAATAAAAAAGAAGTAAAAAATAAAAAATAAAAATAAAAGCATAAAGGAACAGCAAACTGCCACCTCATGAGTCATGAGTCAGCAAAGTACTAAAAGGGTCCCACTTCTAACCATCCGTACGCTGTTGTTTAAGGTGGCTGCATTGGGCCTTCCCAAGGCCCACATGGCATGTGACTATTTTTACATTCATTGCCAATATTTATCGCACATGTTATATTCGGTGTACAAAATTCTCATTTTTTACTAAAGTAGTTTTTTTTATTCTTAATAAATTTTGATTTCAATGTGCAGGTATTGAAGCTTAAGGAGCAACTCTCAGAGGCTGAGAAAGAAATTCAAAGGCTCTCCCAAAATGTTGAAACAGTTCCAACTAATAGTACAAGTTCATCACCCTCTGTGGAAACCATGGCTGAACCATTTCTTGGGGAATTTGAGATGGAAGGATACAATGAAGCTTTCTACACTTCAGCATTCAGCTATGGTACAATGGATTGGTTCAATCAATATATATAAGCTGATGCAATTAATTTAGTAGTATTTTGTAGATAATGACAATCTCTCTAATATGTGAATAGGGGTTTTCTTTTTTCAACTTTTCTAGTGTTTCAGTGTATTATCTGACTAGAGTTTGGAAATGTTATTAACTTAATTATTAAATAGCTTGCTTGTTTGACTAGAAAACTAGTTGAGTTTGTCACATCCATAGTGCTTTCTTTAATGTTATGTGAATAGAGAATGAAAGAAATGTGTGCATTGCATGCCCCATGAGTCAGCAAATCTGAGAAATGATCTCTAACACGCCTAGAGAGAGTTTGATGATACGAAATTTTCAATGAGTAGTGGTTGAACACTAATCAACTTTGTGATGATATGTTAGCTGTTGAGTACATATGCTGCGCGCCTACTAAAATGACTGTAAGTATTGCATAAAAAAGTTAATAAATGGAAACTGAGTCAGTCAAGAAAACCTACAAGATACATTATAGCCACCCTTTAAGCTAAGGATTTGTCTGAAAAAGCTGCTTAATTTTGTAAAAGGGACCCTACTTAAGGACCTAAGGGCACTGTTGACAAGGACATCACTTAACCTAGTTTAGATGCATGCACTTGGACTTCTTGATCTTGATGGTGACAAAGAGCAGAATGATGATACTGAAGAAGCATCATATATCGTGGGCCACTAGTGGATGTCAGTGACTCAGTTACTTAGAATTTCTTGAAACAATGCCTAGTTCTTTATGATGCATCCAATCCAGTGGAGTTATGGGAATCGAATTGGCAAGTGCAGTGAGAATATCCTAAAGAAAAAGGTGCATTTTGCACTTTGAAGAGCTGAGATTTTTTTGATTTGCAGCAAAAAACTCCATGAAATAGGACAGTGGCTAACATATCATGACCAACAATAGAAAAGTCTATGGTTTCCAAATTTCACGTAATTGGCCTAATTATTAGATTACACGATTAAATTTAATGTTTTCCAACATCTTAACTTTTTGAAAAAATCAATAATTTATTAAGAATCAATAATTTATTATAGCATCAATGAATTTGATTCATTACTAACCACAACTCACAACACATCACATCAATTAAAATGACTAACTAAACTCCAACTCAACCGCAATTAACGGAAGCATGCATTGACGAACTTCTCATTCACCTCTCTTCCTCTCACTTATAAGCTGGGTCAAGGTCAAAGTTCATGATGAACTGGTTTCAAATTCAGATGCTATCTCAATCAGTATCATTTTGTCTAGAATTCATATATGAATCCCAACACAAAGAGCTTGAAAACCATCGCATATCACAGTGAAGATGATCCCTAATTTTTTGTTCTGAATATGCCACGTTTCACAAATTAAAACTATAACCAATTTTTTACTTTATTTTAATTTTCAAATTGTTTACCAATTATAGGCCATTAATTAGAACAAGCACAGACTCAATGTAATAAATTACATGGGTTTTTTAGCAAACTACAAAAGTAGTTCAATTTTGACACACTTTGAAAGTAGTTTGGAATGTAAAATTTTAATACCAAACGAGATAAATATATATATATATATATTTATATATATTTGTAAAATTTGAAATTGCACCATTAAAGTTTGAGTTCATTTTTATTTTACAACCCCCCAAATTTAAAATTTTGAATTGAACCATTTTGTTGGTGAAATGTCCATTGAGTGCTATTTAAGCACTTAGAGCACATGAGTTTTGTTCAAGGTGAGCTTCTTGAAAAGATGATATTTTAGAGAGAGGCATGTCCTAATTAATGAGATGACATGAAGGAGAGCTTCTTGAGAACATGATATCTCAAAGAGACATGTTGCAAATGAGATGGCATTGTCTCTCAAAATCTAAAATTATACATAGTGGAAGATTGAAAAAATGACGCTATTGATGTTGTTACACACACAACATTTAGCGTCAATATTCTAAGCAATTCCTCTCTACTTCCACAATCATCTTGAGAAAAATCATATATAACAAATTAAAATAGACGCATAATGAGAATCAAAATTAGTTTCTAACTATAGCCTTAATTTCAAGTGTTCATTTTAATTTTCTTAATTTTGTTGTTAAGAGTCTTAAGAGATCACCTCATCATCACCTTTATAGTTTCAATATAATATTTATTACTCAAACTATTCTTGAAAAGCCCAATAAACATTTGCGTAAAAAAATTCAATCACTTTCATATCCCCTCCCTGCTTAAAACACACACAATTTCTCTCTTTATAATAGATATTCCCATCTCTCTCTCTCTCTCTCTCTCTCTCTCTCTCTAAAAAAAAAAAAAAAAATATATATATATATATATATATTAATAAGAATAACACATTAATACTCTATATAATATAACCTCCTCCTTCCTTTATTCAAAATAAAGTGAGTTCAAATTGGTGCTATTCTTTTTTGATTGATTTGGGTATATTAGTTCTATTCCTAGGTTCAAGAACAAGAATGTTTTCCTTCATGTTTCTGATACCATGCTTTTATTTTTAGCTATATTTTTCAGCAATATTTTTTTTAAAAAAATGATTAATGTTTAGGTTGTGTTTGGTTTCTGAGAAAGGTTTGGAAGAAGCAAACAAACTTAGGTTTTTTAAGTTTTCTTTTTTCCATGCTGTGGTTGATTAGCAAAGAAAATGAATTAAAGTTTTGACTATTTTGAATGTTAGGTTTTTTGCATCGGGGTTATTTACTTACTTGACTTGAATTTTTTGTTTTTATTTTTTGATTGTTACACTATTTTCTCCACGACCAAATTAGGATATGCTTTGTTTTCTAAATGTTACTCTGCTCTCTACTTATTATTATTTTTTGTTTAATATATTAGAGTTTTAAGTGCTGATTCAGCCCAAAAAAAAAAAGTGTTTTCGTTGTTTACCGTTTGTTTTAAATTTAATCTCTCTACGTCCTCAATTTTATATGTCTAAATATTTTTTTTTCTCAATATCTATTAGATATGTTGTGGATAAGCAAGGGTCTATTTATTTATATTATATGCCCTTGAGATAGTACAGTTTTAAATGTTAGTGCAAAAATTCATATAAATAATAAATTAAATATTTAGTAGATAGTGATTTATAATTAAAAATATGTGCCCTACCTACCACAGTGCTCATTCATTGCATTGGTTACACAAATAACAAGAAGCATAATTCCATCTTTTTTTTTCTTTTTCTTTTCTTAAAGAAACAAACTCACACAGATAAAGAAAGAGAAAAGAATTCTAACACAAATATTTTATTTGACAACAAGAAATGTTATCAATTAAGTTAACTGGAGCTCATAAGAATGACATGCATTGACTTGATTTTGAAAGTTAAGTAATTAAAAATGACATAATTAATAGTTGACGAACCAAATTAAACTTTGCTCAATAATTAGAGGACTAAATTAGTAATTTAATCTATGTTTAAAAAAAAAAAAAAAAGATGTGGGCATGCAAATTCAAACCTTCTTCAGGCAAGTCCTTCTAATGTCTACTTCTCTCTATTTTGCTTGTATAGCATGTAGTGACTTTTTTTTTTCCTTTGAATTTGACAGTTTAGCTACCATTTTGACACGACTTATGCAACTCCTGTTAAGTCCCGTTCACAGCCTTTAAAATGTTTCTTTCGTTGCTGATCTAGCACATCACTGCGACATTAATATCCACTTTCTGAGTTTCTGTACTTCAGCTATTTACGAACAGTAGTGTTACAGTCCATTGACATAACATTTCATCCATACTGTTAACAAACCTTAAGTTTCTCAAAAAAAAAACCTTAAGGGATTGGTATGACGTCGTTTCATTCATAATTTGGGTAAGAATCTTTTTTCAAAATAGAATATTATGTTTAATTTAATCATAGTTTAAAAGACCATAAACTTAACTGTTGTATTTATACAAACCTTAAGGTGGAGTGTCATAACATTCTTCCAACAGTGTTGGAAGGTTGTGGAAGCAGCGAATAATTGGTTATTGCCATATGTAACACCCCCATAACATTCTTATGATTGGTTATTGCTATACGTAACACCCCATAACATTCTTTCAACAATGGCAACGCCACATAACACCCCCATAACATTTTTTCAACAATGGCAACAACCCATAACATTCTTTGTGTTGGAAGGTTGTGGAAGCAATGTATGATTGGTTATTGTCATATGTAATGCCTCAATCCTCATGTTAACAATATTGTCTGCTTTAGAACTCATACCCTTCATGACTTTGTTCTTTCAAAGCACAAATCAGAAAAAAATACGTTGTTAACATTTTAGATATTCGATCCATATATAATGCATTCCTCTTTACCACACCCAAGTGATGTGAGATTCCATGAATTGCAGACTCCTCTTTTGGGTCACTGCAGTTACGATTGGTTATTGAGTGTGGGTTTGGATAGGACTTAATTGCGTGTTGCGTTTTCTATTTCACGTTTCCTTCCTTTTTTTTTTTTTTTTTTTTGTGTTCTGCTGCTGCGCATGCGTTTAGGGGACAAACGGCTACTATTCATGAACAGTAGCCGTATATTGTTGACTTTTTAGCCTTTTTTATTAGTCATGTGGGTCCCGTGAACAGTGTATGAGACCCACAAACTTCACTTTTCAACAACTTTTTCATTAAAAATGGGTCCTACAGCACTATTCACACATTTAAAAATTATTTTATTACAGTGTTTTCAATTTTCAGTTTTCAGTTTCAGCAAAATAAGTTCTATCCAAACATACCATGATTATTCTTTAAATATTAACCACAAGACTTTCTACGAAGCATGTGACAGTTCATAATTGGTTGTTTTTTTTTTTATTTGATGATAACCTTTTATCATCAAATCAAGACATCAATTAGTTTTTGGTGTAGGCGGGGATTGAACTCCCAATCTCTTATACAACTATCAGAGACTTTACCAGTTGAGCTAACTGAAACTCACTATAATTGGTTGTTTTGAATATACTACATATACCTAGTGGTATGAAGCAATTTGTGATTGGTTGAAATTTTTTCTCTATGTTTTATAAAAGCAACTAATGCAACATGAGGCCAATTATAGATTATTTCGGGAGTACAATAATTGTATAAAATAATTTTTTTTGTAATTGGTTGTTTTGAGTGTACATCATAAACTTGGTTGAAAATTTTTCTCTTTGAATAAAATCTACTAATGCAACCAAATGGCAGCTATAAAATATTTCAGGAGTTTAATAAATGTATACTTTTTCTTCTCACATAATATTGGGATCCACTAATTATATATATATATATATATGATGAAATCTTCTATTCATATAAGAGAAGTTCCTAAAATGCTAAATTTTATAATTTTCCTTAAATGTATTCCTGCCCAATTACCGATACTTGATTCTCTCTTCTATTAACCAATTAAGATGTTGCTAGACGAATCTGGCTATCTAAAGAAGCCTAAGGAAATAGCACCAACAATTCTGCATAATGGTTAAATTTTTCCTAAGAAAAGAACATATAGCTTGAAACACAAGTAAATAACATATGATTCATAGTGATTCAATCACAAGCCTAAAATGAATACATGATAAACGGGTTGAGTTAGTATTTAAAGGTTTTAAACTTTTTTCAGATAGTGAATAACATAGTATAATTTAAATAATTTATTTTAAAATGAAAAGTCAAGATTAAAAAAATTACGTAATAAAGTTTTTAAGAATTCTAGAGGATTTATCATCACGTCCCTTTGGTGCAGTAGTTACTCTACAAGTATAAGTGTTTGTGAGGTGTGGGGGGCAAGGGACGGAGTTCAAATCTCCAAGAGGGGAATTCACACAAATATACACTTAAATTAGGTTAGAGTAGAAATTCTATCTTGTATTAAAAAAAAAAAAAAATCTAGGAGATTTTAATCCATTATACTTCTAGCGAGAGTGGAACTGCTATTATGGATAAGATGAAACATGGGTTTGTAGCTTGTTATGGAAACTTTAAGCATGAACTTTTTTTTTTTAATAGAGAGTTTCAATTTATGATGTCTGTTTCTGATAGACCAAAATACGAATCGATTTTTGGTGTAAAGCATGGACTTTAATCCTCATTGTTGTTGAGATTTGAGAAGCTGCAAATCTATAACTTTGCCAAGGAGTAACTCTAATAACAACAGGCCAGCACGCTCATCAAACAAACCCAAAAAAAAGGAACAAACAACAACAGGCCTACACAAGTTATTGTGATTGGGCCATTTATTGGTCATGGCCCATCCAAGATTTGCCCAGATACTCTTAGGCTGGAGCCTTGGGCCCAAAGTATTCATTCATGTCTGTTCAGATGTCTGAGTACTATATAATATAGTCCTCATACATCTCAAACCCTGAATAATATTTTTATCAAAAAAAAAAAAACCCTGAATAATATTGGCTGAATAAAAAAAAAAAGGAATAAAAATATTGTTTTTCTTTTTAAATATAGGATATATCAACTACTGAGCATATAAATTATATAGCCAATCAATATCTATGCTTCTTTTTCCTATCAAAAAAAAAAAAAATCTATGCTTCTTTTCAGAAACAAAAGCATATAGGAAAACTACCCCATTTGGTAGAGTTGTTAAAACAACTAATTTTCAATTTTTAAATAACATTACACACTTTTTCACACACTTTTTCACTCACAGGTATTTCAAAAAAATACAAACAACATTACTCAAACTCCTTTTCCTAACTGGCCCTAAAATCTGGCTTTTAATGATTTGTGTAATCCAAAGTCAAAATCATTATATTAAAACTTTTGAGAATTTGGAAGTAATCAATTTATAGTTTTTTTTTTTTTGGGTTGGTAATGATGGTACAGAGAGCTTCTTAATCAAAAAAGACAGCACAATGATCTTGTCTGGGGGCGTCTCTTTCACTTGAACCCCTTGACTATTGTGCTGAAGGAATCTAAATAATAAACTTATGACTCTTCTCTTTGAGGTGCTGAAATAGTCATAGAAGATAGACCAATGTAGATGAATGATATCGTGATTTTTTTATTTATTTGAGACTTGGGTTGGGTCGGATTGGGTTCCCTAAAAAAAAAAAAAAAAAAAAAAAAAAAAAATAATTTTTAATTTTGATATTTTAAGATTAGTTTTGATGAATTTGAAAAATTAAAATACAATTTTGGTACGATATGGTTTTGTAATAATTAATTGAAAAAATGGGGGATTAAATAGTTGATGAAAGCCTAATTTTTTATAAGACGTGATGTTAAAACGAAAGATCTAATTCTACAAAAATCTCTCATATTGAGTGTACCTGGCTTTGTGTATAACAAATACATCCAGGTTTGTTGTGGGAACGATCATTCCAAAAGGCTAGCCTTGTGCTGCGGTCAGCATAAAATGAAGGAGAGATATTTCAGTCCAACCCATGTGAGTTGGGTTTGGTTGGTTTTTACACATGCGACTGGTTGGGTTGAGATGAGAATTTATTAACTCGATAGAGTTGGGTTGAGTTAGAAAACCCCTCCAATCTGACCCAAGCACACTCTTAGGTAGGGGCTCTTGAAAAAAAAAAAAAAGACAATTCTATAGAAGTAGGTAATCTCTAAATAATATTACTCCAAAAAACTGTTGGAATCCGTCAATAAACTTAAAATCAAGTAAAAGTCGATATAGAATTGAATAAAATTAGGGTTGATCAAGGTTGGTTGGGCGGCTTAGATTTAGAGTCAACATTCTAACTAATCCCAATCACTTAAGCTTGAAGAATTTCAAACCGCTATTGACTATGAAAATCCAAGTTGTTGGCCAATGCAGTAAGTTTAAATTGAGGAATAGATTGGTCGAACATGCAAGTAGCCTAGAGATTTTGGAAATCTAGGTAGCATCATGACCAACTTGTCAATATGAATAGAGTCATCGCAAGAAAATGGAGATCTCAAGATCTCTTCTGGATTTGGTGGAAATCTAGAAATCTTCACACAATCTAATAACATGCTAAGCACGTCTTGTTTTTGCACCGTCTAGATAGCCGATGATAGCAAAATGGAAAAGCTTATGAATACTCCAAGTTTTTACTCTCAAACGCAATAAGAAATGTCATAAAGTTTGAATAGACAGACTTAAGAATGGGGGTGGTGTTGGGCTTTGTGGAGCCTAATTTTGTTTGATGACCCGACCCGACCCTAATAATGTTGTGTTGTTTTTAATGGGAGATTTACTGAGGCTTAGTCCATGGAGTGGAGGCTTGGGTCGATAGGCCCAAGTCAGAGCACTTATGGACAAGCCTCTTGGGGGTCTGGGGGCAACACCCCTGGGAAATTTTTTTTGGCTTGTTTAGCCCATTGTGGAACTGCCTTTTGTAATTAGGGTTTTTTAGTGTAGTGTTGTTGCCGTGTTTTGATATATAGAGAGAAAATATTGTAGCTGCAAGTTGTACTCTGTATTCTTCCCTGATAATAGTGATATCCTTGCAACTCTGTGGACGTAGGCAAATTGCCGAACCACGTAAATACTGTCTCGTGCGTGTGATTTTTTTTTTCTTTGGCGTGTGTTTTCTCTATTTTTTTTTTTTTTTGTTTCTCACAGGTTGGAATTTTGGTTGAATTCCATGGATGAGATAGAAAAATGTTTAAAACTAAATTGTTTGAGGTCTGATAATGGAGGAGAGTACATAGATGGAGGGTTCAGTGAGTATTGTGCTGCACAGGGAATTAGGATGGAAAAGACCATTCTTGGGACACCACAGTAGAATGGTGTGGCTGAGCGCATGAACAGAACTCTCAATGAGCGTGTTAGGAGTATGAAGTTGCATGCTGGACTACCAAAAACTTTTTGGGCTGATGCTGTTAGCATTGCAGCTTACCTGATAAACCGAGGGCCATCAGTTCCCATGGAGTTTAGACTTCCTGAGGAGGTTTGGAGCGATAAAGAGGTAAAGTTTTCACATTTAAAAGTTTTTGGTTGTATTTCTTATATTCATATTGATTCTGATGCTCGTAGTAAACTTGATGCAAAGTCTAAAATATGTTTTTTCATTGGCTATGGTAATGAGAAATTTGGCTATAGGTTTTGGGATGAACAAAACAGGAAAATCATCAGAAGCAGAAATGTGATATTTAATGAATAGGTTATGTACAAGGACAGGTCAACTGTAGTGTCAGGTGTTACAGAGATAGATCAAAAGAAATCTGAGTTTGTCAACTTAGATGGATTGACTAAAAGTACTGTTCAGAAAAAGGGTGAAGAAGATAAGGAGAATGTAGATTCACAGGTAGATCAGAGTACACTTGTAGCTGAAGTTCGCAGATCTTCCAGGAACATTAGACCTCCACAGCTTTATTCACCCGCTTTAAATTATCTCCTATTGACTGATGGTGGTGAGCCAGAGTGTTATAAAGAAGCCTTGCAAGATGAGAATTCAAGCAAGTGGGAGTTAGTCATGAAATATGAGATGGATTCCTTGTTGGGGAATTAGACATAGGAACTAACTGAATTGCCAGTAGGAAAGAAGGCTTTGCACAATAAGTGGGTTTACAGAATAAAGAATGAGCATGATGGTAGCAAACGTTACAAGGCTAGATTAGTTGTTAAAGGGTTCCAACAGAAGGAGGGCATTGACTACACAGAGATATTTTCTCCAGTTGTGAAGATGTCAACAATTAGACTGGTGCTGGGAATGGTGGCTGCAGAAAATTTACATCTTGAGCAGTTAGATGTGAAGACGGCATTCCTTCATGGTAACTTGGAGGAAGACCTTTACATGATTCAGCTAGAAGGGTTCATTGTTCAAGGACAAAAGAATCTAGTCTGCAAACTGAGAAAGAGCTTGTATGGCCTAAAACAAGCTCTAAGACAATGGTATAAGAAATTTGACAGTTTTATGCATAGAATTGGGTTTAAGAGATGTGAAACTGATCATTGTTGCTATGTCAAATTCTTTGACAATTCTTATATCATTTTACTATTGTATGTCGATGATATGCTCATTACAGGGTCTAGCATTGATGAGATTAATAATGTGAAGAAGCAATTGTCAAAACAGTTTGCAATGAAGGATTTGGGAGCTACAAAGCAAATCCTTGGTATGAGAATCATTAGAGATAAGGCTAATGGTACATTGAAGCTTTCACAATCAGAGTATGTGAAGAAAGTTCTCAGCAGGTTCAACATGAATGAAGCTAAACCAGTGAGCACACCCTTGAGTAGTTATTTCAAATTAAGCAAAGAACAATCACCGAAGACAGAAGAAGAAATGGACCATATGAGCAAGGTGCCCTATGCCTCAGCTATTGGCAGCTTGATGTATGCTATGGTGTGTACAAGGCCAGACATTGCACATGCAGTGGGAGTTGTGAGCAGATTCATGAGTAGGCCTGGAAAGCAGCATTGGGAGGCAGTCAAGTGGATTCTGAGATATCTGAAGGGTTCATCAGATACATGTCTTTGCTTCACAGGTGCAAGTTTGAAACTACAGGGTTATGTAGATGCTGATTTTGTTGGCGATATTGATAGTAGAAAGAGTACTACTGGGTTTCTATTTACTCTAGGTAGTACAGCTATATCATGGGCTTCAAATCTACAAAAGATTGTTACTTTGTCTACTACAGAAGCTGAGTATGTTGCAGCAACTGAAGCTGGAAAGGAGATGATTTAGCTACATGGTTTCTTAGATGAATTGGGTAAGAAGCAGGAGATGGGCATTCTACACAGTGACAGTCAGAGTGCAATCTTTCTTGCCAAAAATTCAAAAAAAGAAGAAGAGCAAAACTAGCATCAGGCTGAGGAAAGAGGAAAAAAAGAAGAAGAAGAAGAAGAGGAACCAGCAACCTAGGAAACGGCGGGGGGGGGGGGGGGGGGCCATGCCAGGAAAGAAAAAAAAAAGTGAAAAAGCAGCCAGCATCCACAACTAGGGATACATTTGGTATACTGAATGGGAATTATGACAGAAATTGTAATCTTTATTACTATGAATAAAATGTGTTGTAATGCAATAATTAAACATATTCATTAGTTTGATTGTAAGTTATAACATTAGAGTGAAACTTAACATTTATTTTTGGAAATTTCTTACTCATACAATTATATTTCCTTAAAAATTGTTATTTTTAAATTTAAAAGAGATCTGTGTTATTTTTTATGATTTTTTATTTTTATAATTGTTAGATATATATGGAAAATTTGTTTACTTGAAAATATATTAAGTTTTGAAATTATTGCACTTACTAAAAAATAGCTAATACAACATTTTAAAAAGGAATAGTTATTCCTCATCTTGAGGAATAGCTATTCATAAGAAATGATTATTCCTTGTAATAAAAACATAACTAAACTAAAGAATAATTATTACATTACAATGCCTATTACAGTCTACCAAACATGCCCTAGGAAAGCAAAAAAAATAAAAGAGGGGTAGTTTAGTCATTGACAATAGGCTATAGCTATTTTTCTCCCCTCTATTTTCTCTCAAAATTAGAAAGATAGAATTTTAGATTTGGCTTACATCCAATACTTTTTTAATTGGACATATTCTTTTATTTTAAATATATAATGGTAAGTGGTGGTGGTGAGTTTTAATCTTCACATTTTATTTAATTAATGGATGATGCGGCTAGTGGCGGAGCCATTTGAGGATCGAAGGAGCCTTGGCACCCCCCACACCCCCCCCCCCCCCCCAAAAAAAATTTTTGAAAAAAATTAAAATTTTTTTTTGTGTGGAAATATCCTAAATAATTTGAAATTTCTTAAATATTCTTATCATTTTGGCCCCCTATACCTGATAATATACATATATATTTAAGAAAGTCTAAAAATAAACACAATTTTAATTTAAATAAGATACAATCCACAAATACATGTCAACAAATTACAATAATTACGCATTTAACATCTTTAAAATGAATACATAGGTATTTTAACAATTACCTCAACAAATAAAATGAAGAAAAAATTATAATTTTCATCCCAACACATGTAGGGCTTACTTGTACACAAGAGAAAAATTGAAAATTCTGAAACTTCGTCTCTCCCACAAGGCCACATGGTTGCAGTCTTGCAAAAACAATCTTTCTTACATAGCTCTCTCTCTCTCTCTCTCTCTCTCTCCTCGTTGAGGACTTGACCTTTGCGTTCTTCTTCTTTTTCTTCTTTCAGACTTTCAGTTCTTTCTCTTTGCCTTCTTCTTCTATCTTTTTTTTTATCTTTTCAAATATTAGTTCTTTGCTTTTGATACGTTTGTTTAGAAGTAAAAGTTTTGTAGGTAGTGTAGTGTAATATGGGTTCAATTTATACAAGAAAGCATGACTCAATTTTGTCCCTTTGCCATTGTCATTGTCATTGTCAGTGACTCATTATCATGGGACCCTCAATTTGTGAAACTTCCGTGCTTGTGCTTGTGCAATGTGTAGTGCTCTTTCTACGCCCCTAAGATCGGCTGACCCATAAGTTATTAACACTTTCCAGGTATTTGTATTTTCTTTGTTTTTATTTTTTTATTTTTCTTTTAATTGCTTTCTTTTTTAAATTCCTTATAATATATTATTTATTATTATAATAATCAATCTATTATAAACAATATATACACATGTATTTAGTTGTTGTTTATTATTATTATTATTTTTTTATGTATTGACATTTGAATGATTGTTTAATTTTAATTAAATATACTTTTGTTTATACATGTTTGATTATGAAGTATTATACATTACTATTTTACATTTCATACACACACATAAAAAAAAATTATATATGACCCCCCTAAATATAAATTCCTGGCTCTGTAACTGGACATGGCAGTCTCTCATTAAAATAAAAGGAAATTCTAATTAAAAAAATATTAGAGGTAAGCCACACCCTAGAATTTTGGTGGGTCAAGGAAGAAAACATGAGCCTTACTAATTTTTCATCTTCCCCTTCTCTCCAACCAAATACCCATAAAATCAAATTTCTCTCCACTTTTCTCTTCGCTATTTTTTGTTCTCCCTGTTTCACCCTAACTAAACAGACATGTCTTTACTCTTTCTGACCCCCCAACTGTTGAGAATTCAACCAAAATTCCAACCTGTGAGAAACAAAAAAAAAAAATAGAGAAAACACACGCCAAAGAAAGAAAAAAAAAGAGGCTAAAATGCAAAAGTCACCGTCTAAGTTTCACCATTTGTCATTTCAGTCCTTTAAATTTGTGTTTTGTCTTTTCAGTCCTCTAAGTTTTTTTTTTTTTCAATTAAGTTTCCTGTTAACCAGCCGTTAGTTCTTGCCGTTATTATTTTTTTGTTACTCTTTTATCACTTTTCAGTTTTCACCAACAGCTCTCTCTCTAAAAAAAAAATTCACCTCCAGCTTCTGCGTCAACTTGGTTCTATGTTTGAGCCTAAATTGGTTCCAATTTCTATATAGCAAAAAAGCAACCAAGCCCACTTTGTTGGCTTTGAAAACCTCGCCAGCATTTATCATTAACCCACCAGAAAATTTCATACCCACAAGAAAACCCAAGTCTCTAAGCCGAAACAAAAACCCAGTCGTCATTATTAAAGTATCTAACCGCCTAAGCCCACACCCATCACACATCATCGTTGATCCTCCAAGGAAAAAAAAAAAAAAAGAACAAGAGTTGTCCATCATAACCTCTTGGTCCACAAATTCTACAACAACCATAATTAATAAAGTGGCTCCACTCTGCGATAGAACAATGCCACAGAGGCAAGCATCCACCGCAAGGCCCAGCCGGTGCCGCCATTCATCTGATCTGTTTCTCCAGCTACAGTTCCACCTCTCTTCTCCCTCTTTCCCCTTCTCAATCTCTCTTTCTCTCCCTTTCCTCCTCTTTCTCCCTCTCAGTGTCTCAGTATCAGGTGGGGCTTGAATTTTATTATTCGTTATTGTTCTCCAAATACAACGCCCTTTCTTTAGCTTATTTCTCTTTCTTT